>NC_046325.1:13909176-14029824 GCF_009819535.1 Lacerta agilis | reverse complement strand
GGTGCTTTGCAGTACTCCTCTCAACTTCTCCAGCACCCCGCGCTGACATTGCCTGCAGCGGCCTCAGCTAGGCAGGAAAATGGGGGCGGGGGCTCCTCTGCACCCCGGCATTCCTGGGAGAAAAGAGTTGCAGCAGAGAGCCCAGAAATCTGAGGTCCCCATCCACTCCCTTTACTTCAAACTAGATCAGAGACTAGGGCCACATCTGCACTGTACATTTAAAGCAGGATTTTGACACTTAAAACAGCCATTGCTGCCTCCCATGAGGAATCCTGGAAACTGTAGTTTGTTTAGGGTGCTGGAGATTGTTAGGAGAGCCCCTGTTCCCTGCACAGAGTGGCAACTGTCAGAGGGGTGCAGCAATCAATCCTTTCCCCCAGGGAACTCTGGGAATTGTAATGTGAGGGGAATAGAGGGGTCTCCTAGCTACTCTCTGCATCCTTAACAAACTACAGTTCCCAGGAGTCTCTTGGGAACGCCATGGCTGTTTAAAGTGGAACCATAATGCTTTAAATGTGTGGATGTATCGGACAGGGGTTTCCAGACTTTCCACAACCACTTGAAAATAGCGGTGGGCTGCTTAATGATATTTCTGTCTGTTGCTGCAATTTTAATGTGCCGTGCTAATTGCTGCATGGTTTCTAATTGCATTTCAAATTGCTATTATTTCCCATTTTGTATTTTATTGTTCTACAACTTGAATCCCGCAGAATACAATACCACAGAATACAATCCCGCAGCAGAACCCCACATACAGTATACCATACAATATAAAAAGAAGCAATAAGAAAATTAAAACCCATTATCGATATTCAGTGCACTGCACCCGCGTTCCTGACTGCTGCTCCTGCTGTTCTTGACAGACACACAGTGGACCATCTGAGCAACATTAATGGATGACTGGTGGCCTGTGGACCACAGTTTGGGAACCTCTGGCCTAGGACCCAAGAGTCAGGGCCCGCCCAAGATGCTTTGCTCCCTGGCACTGCCCACGACGTTCCACATAAAGTAGCTGGCCAGACTGGTAGCTGAATCTTCCACTGGTGTGTGGGGCAGGTCCCTCCACTTTTCCTGAGGCCTGCAGGGTAGCAAAGGGAGCAGGCCGCTGGCCTTCGGTGTAAGACTCACACCTCTGCCTAACACTTTGCAGTTGCTTCCTGTTTACCAGAAACTGCTGCCTGAAGTTGCTGCCTCATTCTGCATAATGGCAGGACCGGCTCTGCTCAGAAGGGCCCGCTGTGGGTTTCCCCCCCCCCCTTGCCTCCAGTTTCCTCACAATGCTGGCAACAGAAACTCCCCACAGATATATGGCGAACAGGCAAAGGAACACCTCTTCTTAAAACACACACCTCCTCGGACCCAGGAGCTCTGGCTGCCACACAGCCACCATCTTCTTTTATAATCCCTCTCCTAGTTGGTTTATTTTCAAGGGGCAGATGCAAATATGTGGAGCAATCCAGGAGCGTAGCAAGGTAAATTGGTACCCAGGGGCAAAAATTCTTTTGCCACCCCCCCAGGCATGGAAGGTCAGGTGGTACCCGGTGCGGAAAATTTCTTGTCAAACCCCCCCCCCATTGACACCCCCCCCCGCAAAAATGGTTTTCGTTATTTCATATTTCTTACAAAGGATTAATAACAAGTAATAAATAATAATACAAACTTTTATTTATATCCCACCCTCCCCGGCCGAAGTCGGGCTCAGGGTGGCTAACATCAGATACGTAACATTGGTATAAATCAAACAATAATTAAATTGCCTCCTAAAAACATCTCAAAATCAAATTAAAGTCTAATTAGATGGCTTTCCACAGGGTTAGGGTTGGGAACAGTAAGTGCTCCACTGAACCGAAATTTCAGCCTTCATGACATAGGAAAACAGCCAAGTGAACAGCTATTTTGGTGGAGGAGGGTCAAGATATTAACCGATATGCATGAAATTTCATATATAGCTATATAATCCCTAGTATAGTAAGATAAGACCTTCGGAGCAGGCATTTTCAAAAAAAATTTTTTTTCCAAAAAAAAAATGTCCCTTGATAATTTGTCACCCCTCCATTATGGAACCCGGGGCGGACCGCCCCCTCGCCCCCCCTTGCTACGCCCCTGGAGCAATCCATCCTCCAGTTGCCGCTCAGCCAACAGACAGGAAAACCAGGGTGAGAGAGCTCATCCCAGGGCAGTTTCGCTCTCTTGTGTGGGCTGAAGGAGATCATATAACACGGATTGGCCGCATTTAATCTGTTGACTTTGGACTTATGTGCAAGGGGGTGTTGTACAAAGGCTGCTAAAAGAAGCGATGGAGCCCTGTGTTTTTCAGGGAACACTTGTGAGGAAGAGGGGAGAGTTATTTCCTAATCTCTACACCTCCCATTACAAGGAGATCATGTCCGGTTTGGGGTGCTGCCGGCTTTCTGTTGCAGAGGCAGATCTGATTCAGGTGGGATGTAGCCCACCAGGAAGTTCTCCTGAAGGCAGCCTCGGAAGCTCTCTAGGCGGCCTTGAGCCTATGATAGTCTTTTAGGCCTGGCCTACCTTGCAGGATTGTCGTGCCATTTAGATGCTTGAAGCTTCTTGGAGGAAGGGTGGATAAAACACGCAAGGAACAAAGAAACCGAAATAAGCAGCGGCTGTGCGCATTAGTGGACAGGCTCCTCGTTTGTGTGTGTTTAGATTTGTTCAGCTTCAAGCCCAGAAACGTCTTTCTTGTGGATTAATCAGTAGTTAGCGTTGAGAGGTGGTGTGGTCCTCTTTGATTCCATCTGCTGGCTCTGGGGGTGAAGAGCATCAGTGCTCCGAGGGAGGTTACGGCTGCGTGTCGGCTCTTCCCTCCCTCTCCTCTCTGCCCTGCTCCCAGTCCCCATGTCTCTTATCCTCCCCTCTTGTATGTTACATTCCTGTCTCTCTCCCTCTGTGGTTTGCTTCTCGGCTTTAGACACATTTCTGCGCTGTGACATCAGCCAGAGAGGGGCAGGAGGCAAAGTTGAGAGAGAGAGAGAGAGAGAGAGAGAGAGAGAGAGAGAGAGAAAGGAAGGAAGGAAGGAAGGAAGGAAGGAGAGAGCGAGAGATTCCTCCCCCCTTCCCCTTATTCTATGCTCACACACCCCAGCAAACAGCTGGAATAACAGTTAAAGATCCACTCTTTCTAATTATGCTCTCCAAATCCCTCTCCTTCTGACACCCCCTCCTCTTTTTGGCCTGAGATGACCTCTGGAAGAAGAGGCACACTCAGGCTTGAGCAAGCTTACTGGGTGAATTTACTGGAGATTTGGTGAAGGGAGCAAGAGGGCTGTGTGTCAGGGGCAAAGGGTGGGAGGGAATGGGTGTTAATAATACAGTGGTACCTCGGGTTACAGACGCTTCAGGGTTACAGACTCCGCTAACCCAGAAATAGTACCTCGGGGTTAAGAACTTTGCTTCAGGATGAGAACAGAAATCAGGTGGTGGCGGCGGGAGGCGCCATTAGCTAAAGTGGTGCTTCAGGTTAAGAATAGTTTCAGGTTAAGAAACGGACCTCCAGAATGAATTAAGTTCTTAACCCGACGGTACCATTGTAATGAAAAAAGTGGACCGTCCAGTTGCGGGGAGAGTCTCTGGATGGGGAAGGAACTGAATGCAGCTCAAATCCACTAGACTAGACGATCCGCTTCGTAGCAGAATTGCTGGACCCTCTTGGGATATTTTCTGGCTTCAAAAGGATCTGTGTGTTCTACTTCAAATGTGCATTAAAATGGATGGTTAGGGTACAGAAAAAGGATGTTGAAAGATGGAGATCCAGCGCAGTCTGGGGAAAGATCCATTGGAAGGTGTATCAATTATTATGGAGGTTTATTTCACACCACAAAGGCCTGAGTTTTAAGAGGACTTCTGAATGGCCGTCCAGAAATGCTGGCTGTCCCTCCAATGGGAGAGCATAGCTTGGAAGGGATCCATTATAATTATAGCCTGTGTGGTCAAAATGGCATGCCGGCTGGGAGGGATCAGGAATCCCAGGGTCAGATTAGAAGGGATCCCTGGGAACCGGTTGCTTGGGGCTTTGAGGCAAGAATCTGGCGGGAAGATGTGCATGTTGTGCGTCCAGGAATAAATTTGGGTTGCACGTGTGAATTTAATTATGAAACCAGGGCATTTAATTAAATGGGAACATTGCAATAATTAGGAATGTTAAAAGGAAAAAAAAGAAGATTTGGCCAGCAATAATGCATACTGTCCTGACTGGTGGTTTTGTAATAACATTTGCTGTGGTGCTGTTGTTGTCGGCCCAAGTGCTGCTAACAGTTATTCTGTAGCATCCTCAGTGTGTGCTAGAGTCTAGGCTGGACCCAGGAGTGGTACAGTCCCCTGCCTTAGATAGAGCCAACGTGTTAAAGCAAATGGACTGGGCGAATGGGATGGAGGGGACTTTGAAAGGTTGTCCGTGGAGGACCTAGGAGGCCATTAACACAAGCGGTGTATGGCTGGGTGGGCAATGGTGTGTGTCTCTTTGTTAAGCAGGGCCTTGTGGGCTTCTGGAGGCCTCTACACCAGCCTTCGCCAACCAGGTGCCCTCCACAGGCTTCAGACTACAACTCCCACCAGGTTGCGGGTGGGTGAGGGGCACCTTGTCAATATCTTTATTATTCCAGGACTGCTGACTGGCTTTGGGAGCACTTGAGAACCATGTCGGCATCTTGTTTATATAGACGCTGTCTCTTGGCATCTTGGGACAAGCTGGCTGAGACCAGGAGGATGAACAACTGCTTGTCCCAGATGCACATCTGATCTGCTGCAGATGGTCCTGTTGGTTTAGAGAACTCAAAAAGGCCTCTGTGGTGGACATCTCACTCTGGGTTGGAAAATTGCGGGGAGGGGTCTTTTGTACAAAAGAGTGATTGTGTGGGAAGGCCAAGCAACTTTGCCTGCAGTTGAAATGGAAAGTTAAGTCTCTGCGGGCAAGGAGACTTGAGGCTTGATGGAAAGCAACAAACTTGTAAGCCCATGCAGGGAGAATTCAATGCTGAGGTCAAAATTTCCTGGGCTTGTCCCAAGAACGTGGTTTAAATTCTAAGGCTTTGACCCTGTGAGGAAGTAAGGAAGGCTCTGTGCATGTGCAAGAATACTACATCCCTTTAGCTCTGAACAATACAGCCTACCTCACAAGGTTGTTGTGATTCTGAATCTCAGGGTTGTAGGTTCGAGCCCCATGTTGGATTAAAAAAATCCTGTATTTGGTGAGGGCCCTCATACTGCCCATCAGTCTCTCTCCCTGCAGATTAATAATAATAAATACAGTATAATCCCTGGGTTCTTTAGTGGTTGTTGTCATGGGGAACGGTTTGAACCAGGGTGCTTTGAGTTCTTTGGGATGAATGAGGACTAGCGACTTTAGAAGTATAGGCACTGGCTATTTCAGAACCTTAGCTGGGTTCGTTTTATTTATGTCAATCAGAACAAGAGGGCTGGAAAAAAGAAAATGACCAATCTGCTTTGTGTTGATTCATGAGAAGGCCCCTCTGTGTGCTTTATTACACACACAAAAAGCACAAAAATAAATAATTGGATCTCAGAGCATAGGATGGTTCTGGGGGAAGTCAACCACATTTTAATCTCATTGAAATTAAAGGGTTTTGATTAAGTTCACTAGTTTTAGTGAGACTTAGGCTGCAATCTTAACCATGTCTACTCAGAAGTAAATCCCCCTGGATTCAATGGGGCTTGCTGCCATGTAAGTGGCGTTAGAATTCCTCTGGGTTCCGCCTAGGCTCTGAAGGCGCGAATCGCGTTCCCACTTTGCTCAAGCAAAGCAGCTCTGGGTCTGATCAATGCCTGGATATGGGAGCTTGCCTGGCAATTCTGCACAAGCCACTCTAACCTCCGTGGAGTCAATGACTCATAAACAAACAGGCATTTCTTTCGGATCTGTCATCCAGCCCGCTCCTCGTATCTTCTCTGAAGTTTGCTGGGATGTGACATTATCTGAGTGTGCAAATCCTGCTGATTTGTACCAGGGAGAATGCTAAACTTCCTGAGAAAGCACAGTATTCCTTCCGGTGAGGAATGCGGTTGCAAGAAGGAAAGGGACAAAGTTCAGTGTCAGAGCACATGCTTTGGGTGGTTCGATCCTCGGCATCTCTAGTTAGGGCTCCTACCTGAAACCCTGGAGAGCGGCTGCCAGCCGGTGTCAACAGTACTAAGGTAGATGAACCAATGGTGTGACTCTACGTAAGCTTCGTGTTGTGGGCATAGCCTAGGCTGGATCCTGGTCAGACCTCACCTGGAATACTGTGTCCAGTTCTGGGCACCACAGTTCAAGAAGGATACTGACAAACTGGAACATGTCCAGAAGAGGGCAACCAAAATGGTCAAAGGCCTGGAAACAATGCCTTATGAGGAACGGCTTAGGGAGCTGGGTACGTTTAGCCTGGAGAAGAGAAGGTTAAGGGGTGATAGGATAGCCATGTTCAAATATATCAAAGGATGTCATATAGAGGAGGGTGAAAGGTTGTTTTCTGCTGCTCCAGAGAAGCGGACAAGGAGCAATGGATTCAAACTACAAGACAGAAGATTCCACCTAAACATTAGGAAGAACTTCCTGACAGTAAGAGCTGTTTGACAGTGGAATTTGATGCCAAGGAGTGTGGTGGAGTCTCATTCTTTGGAGGTCTTTAAGCAGAGGCTTGACAGCCATCTGTCAGGAATGCTTTGATGGTGTTTCCTGCTTGGCAGGGGGTTGGACTGGATGGCCCTTGTGGTCTCTTCCAACTCTATGAGTCTATGATTCTATTGATCTCCTGTTGGTTGGTTGCCATTCTCTTTTAATAAAATGCTTTAGGAGTTGCGCACTCCTCCTCTCTTGTGCAGGAGTGCACCTCGATATCTAGATTAAAAGAAAAAAAAACCAGGGCAAACAGTGTCAAGTCTATCCTCTTGCTGTAAGACTATCCTTCCCCATCAATATATGCAGAGAGGGCATTGGACTGTGGCAAGTGTAGAACCAGTCAAGATGGGATTATAAGGGGATCATGTCCCTTCGGCACAATCTGGGCCAATATATAAAAAGGATGCAATACATGGTTGCTTAAATAATGTAAAATCAGGCCATGCTTCCTTTTCAGTATTAAACACAAGGAAAAGCCAGCTACTGGCTTACTTGCATGCTTTGCCGGGACAGCAGGCCAGCCTTGCAGCTTATTTTGGGGTCTGAGCTTGCAACTTAACTCAGGTAAAACACTTTCAGGATACTGGAAGAGGAGAAAATCAGAGACTTCTGTCTCTCCACCGATATTACTAAAGACCATCATTCTAGGGGTAACTTTCCTTGGTGTGTTTGTGTGGAGGGAAGCTTCGGATTGCGTCGAAAGGACTAGTTGCAGATCTCGGCAGTATTACCATTTCAGAAGACACTTGTGTTCTTCTGGAGGGGCCTAAAAGATTAGGTAAGGACATGTGGATTGAAAGAGTATCAGACAATTCATGGGACATAAGGCTATCCGTAGATACCAATGCCACCAGTTGTGCCGAATCACAATTGGGAGAGTTGCTATCGCATCAGGCCTCGCTTGCCGACTTCCCATAGACACCTGGCAGGCCACTGTGAGAAACAAGATGGTGAGTAAACAGTATGGACAAGGGAGGAATTCAGTTCAGTTCGCAGTGTAACCTACCTAATTCACACTTCCCAAAACTGTACTCGAATCAAAACGCAGCCATTCTGTGAAATTTGCACTGCTCCAAATTTTGCATTGCCAGCTCTCCAGCCAAGTCACGAGTTGCAAAACTCCATATATTCGGGTGATGCTAGAAATGAATATGTGAGTGGAAGTCATGTACAATACATTGGCCTGCAAAAATGTGTCTGGTTGGGCAAAATTGCATTTGAAAACTAGGAGAAAATTTCACTAAATGCCAGTGAATTTTCATGAGGATTAAAAACGAAAATGAAAATTCCCCACAAACTGATGAAGATATGTGGGGAACTCAACTTAAGAATGGAGAACGGAGAAAATGAAAGAAAATATAACGGTTATGTTTGCTCCTTCCTACTAGATGAGCCTTTGGAGAGATCTAGCAGGAATCCTCTAATATCCTTATGTGGTTTGGGGGGGGGGGCAGTGGCATTGCTCAGAATGAGGATTCTTGCCTTTTCTGCTTGGTGAGCTGGAATTGGTATTGATCCTCCCCCCTCTGCCCCTTCCTCTCTCCAGGTCTCCCCTCATTCCTCTAGTGCCCCCTTCCTGACTTCCTGCCTACCCCTTTCCTGCTATTCCCCTCGTTCTCAACCTGCCTCATCTCTTTCTGTACTAGATGCTCTCCTGGCCGATCTGGAGACGACAACCTCCCATATATCCAAACGCCCAGTCCTGCTTACCGACTCTGGAGGAGCCCACGCCAACGGGCTGAGCAAAGACGGGACCCCAGACCCCAAGCCAACTCCTCCACCGTACAACAACAACAACCCTCAGCAGCAGGTAAGCACTTGGGGAGGTTAAGAAGGGGGCACGGGAGCTCTGTGGGGCAATAGACCTTAGCTCAGGGAGTAGCCCCCTCTCATTAGCATCAGTGCTTAACCATAACTTGTTTGAAGGGAGGTGAAAGGTATTATGGGAGGAAAGGAAACGAACTGACAGGCATTGCCATTGAGTTATGTATGTAGCTGCTGCTTTGGGATTACAGTCATACTTCGGAAGTCGAACGGAATCCATTCCAGAAGTCAGTTTGACTTCCAAAACGTTCGGAAACCAAGGCGCAGCTCCTGCAGCCAATCGGAAGCTGCGGAACCCACGCCAGACGTTTCGGTTCCAAAGAATGTTCGCAAACTGGAAGATTCGCTTCCGGGTCTGTGGCATTCGGGAGCCAAAACTTCCGAGGTACGACTGTAAACACTCTTGTTTGTTTCTTTAAAGGAAAAGAACATCTGCCATAAAAACAATGATCATTTATTTGAAGGCTGCCTTGCCGTAGTAAATCCTGCTCAAGGCAGCTTATGACAGAAATAAAAATGATATAATTCACTAAAGCTCCAAAACATAACAAAGTTTTAATGCTCAAAAAAGTTGGTGAGAACGTTTCACTGAGAAATATACAATAAAGTAAGCATTAATTAATTAATTAATCAATCTTATCTATTACAAAGGAGCCCAGGGTGGCAAACCACCAATAATAAGACAATAAAAGTTTCTTAAAACAACTCTGCTGCAGATACAGTCTGGGAAAAATCTTAACTCAAAAGGCTTTGCTGAAAGAGGAAGGTCTTCAGTAGGCACCAAAGAGATAACAGAGATGGTGTTTGTCTGATATTCACGGGGAGGAAATTTCAAAGGAAAGGTACTACGAAAAGGTTTACTGAATTCTTACATCCTGAGGAACTGAACTCCCGATTAAGTGGTATCTGCAAGAGGCTCTCACTTGCAGAGCGCAGTGATTGATTGGGTATGTAAGGGGTGAGATGTTGATAGCGACTGCTATCTGCTAGTCTGCTAGTCTGACTGCTAGGTGTGGTGGTGGCCTGTGCAGCCTCACAACTACTCTACTGAAAAACTTCTTTGGGGAGGAGCTGAGTTAGTGATGTCATTAATTCCCAGCCAATCAGCACTGTGCACAGCCTCAAGCACACAGCTCCAGTTTTTAACCTGAGCTCCATCACTGCTTGCACTTCATGATCAAACCTTACTAGTCTGTTTGTCTTCTGGGCTCATGATGGGAGGAAACAAGGCATGATCTCTGGCTTAGCATTACCAGGGGCCAATGTTTATTTCTCTCCCAGCAAACGGCAGTCACGCTTAATTCTGAGCTTACCGGTTGCAGTTAGCTGTTTCAGATATGATGCCAAGCCAGGGATCGTGGTTTGCTTCCTCTGTGTACCATCACGGGAAACCATTAACTATGGTTTATTATTTACTGTGACATGAGAATGAGGTCACCATCCTCTCTCCCAGAGGGAACTCAAGTATGGCTTTGCCACAGGAATGGGGAACCCTTTTCAGACTGAGGGCACATTTCAGGAGCTGCGCGGCAGGGGCAAAAATGGACAGAGAAACAAATGCATTTTTTTTTACCTGTGTACAGTAGGCAGGTTTTATCAACGCTCCTGCACTTATCCATTGAAGAAAGCAAGAAGCAAGATCAAAGTTCAAGGACACATTCCAGCCAGGCAAAAACACTCTTGGAGGGTACACCTTAGGGCTGGTCATAGGTGGGACCTGGGGAGAGGGTTGTGGCCAAAGAGGAGCCTGGAGAGAGTTCCAAGGACCACACAGAGAGGCCAGGAAGGCTGCATTTGTTCCACAGGCCTGAGACTCCTCACCCCTGGTTTACCAGAAAGTGTGGCCTGGATCAGTATGTCTAAACAAAATGTGCACTTCTGCAGTGAGCTCACCACCCAAATGATGCACAGCTGTATGTATGACTTGAGGCAGGCCTTACTCCCCAAATACTTCCTTTGTCCCACTGATCAAGGTTTTGCAAGTTTTTGGAACAAGGTAAGAACCCAGATGAGCAGCGTTCCCTTTTCCTTGCTGCTTCCAACGCTCTAGAAAGGAAAAAAAACCTGTCCATCTCTAGATGGTTTCTCTTTGCACGTGGATTATTCAGAGGCTTAATGTTCTTCTAGTTAGTCTGTGTCTGTCCAGCACATCAAGATGAGAACTCTTTCCTCTGCTTTTACAACCTTCATCTCCACCTTTAAATCTCAGGCTGGAAACACAGCCATGCCGGTAGACCCATTCCCAGCATCGACTATGCAGGGCGGAAGTGACAAAGAACACCTGTACAGGTAAACAGTGGGTTGTTTTGTGAGGCCTCTCTGCATGCACACGAGAGATGGCTTATGACCTTAACGTTACCTTGGGTGTGTTTAGGGGAACCACTTCGCCCATTTCCTCAGCTGTTTCCCCAAATAAGGTGAAAACGTGACTTTTAAATGCAAGGAAGGGAAACAGTCTGGTGAGGTGGTTATGAGAGGGGCAGGAGAACAAAGATGTGGGGATGTGGGAAATAAGCTGTGAAAGGAAGAAGGTGACTTTTTTTATTTAAGACAAGACAGTGGAGGAAAACCTACGAACCACAGTGTCTGCAGCAGGGAAGTTTCTTAATGTTTGATGTCTTAGTGTGTTTTAATTTGTTGGAAGCTGCCCAGAGTGGCAGTCAGATGGGCGGAACAACAACAACAGTGCATTTTCCAGATGTTGTTGGACTACAACTCCCATCATCCCTGGCTGAGGCTGATGGGAGCTGTAGTCCAAGCACCTGGCACCTTCATTACATATCTCCTTAGACGCCAGGCGAAACCATTTATAACCAGGCCCAGTGCAACCGAACTGGTTGCGCTCCCCTGAACGTGCCTCTGATCAGGGACTGGGACTCTCTCTCCCATTAATAGTTGTACCAGGGAGAATTTAGGTGCAGAGAATCTCCTACCTCTGAATGGGAATCACAAGTGGGGAGGGCTGCGGTTGCATCTCAGGCGCTGCTTCCCAGAGGCATCTGGTTGGCCACTGTGAGAACAAGATGCTAGCGTAGATCCAGCAGGCCTCTTGCTTATAATCTTAGATAGTGGGTGCCATTCCTCCTATTGCTACAGCTCTTTGATGGGAGAAGTGGCGAGTACCAAAATTCCACTTCCTTCGGCCAATATTAGAGAACCTTTTCCCTGGCCCTTAACCTGGCCCGATTTGGAGGACCACAAGCACCAGGTTGTGGGAAGCTGTGAGGAGCAAGGAAGTCGACGAGGAGTTTAGCCTCCCTGGGAGCTGTGCCCAGCTCCCCTGGCCTCGGTCCAGAGCATCCATTAAGCAGAGGGATCCTATAAATAGCTGCCACCCCTCTGCCTCCCCTTTACTGCTCCCTCCTTCCCCATCTTTCTCTGGAGCGGAGGGATGCTGCATCTTCCTCTTTGGGGTGTGGTGTGTGTGAGTCCTGAGCTCTCCTTCCCCCGCCCCCACCTCTCTCTAATGTATCCCATCTCTTTCTCTCTCTCGTGCGGATGCCTCTTCCAGCACGGTCTGCAAGCCTCGCTCGCCCAAGCCCAAGGAAGGGGCCCCTCCGCCCTTCTCCTCCTCCAGCGGGGTGCTCGGAGCGGGACTTTGCGAACTGGACCGGCTCCTGCAGGAACTCAACGCGACTCAGTTCAACATCACAGGTACGGCAAGTGGGATGGGGAATGGTGCTTGGGGGTGGATTTCCAGAGAGAGAGAGAAGCAAAGACTCTAATGGAACAGTGAAAGGAATTGTTTATCTGTTGTATGCGCATGTATTTCTCACTCACTGCCACGAGAAGATGCTAGTGTAGGTTTAAAAACACAAACCACAGTGGGGCAGATTCGGGGAACACAAGAAGCTGTCTTATTCTGAGTCAGAGGCATGGTCCAACTCAACACCTCCTACACTGGCTGGCAGCAGCTGTCCAAAATTTCAGACAAGTGATATTCCTACCTGGGGGTGCTGGGGTTTGAACCTGGGGTTTTTTTGAGCACAAGGAACTGAGCTCCTACAGCCCTTCCCCATTGGCAGCTTAAAACAGAGCCTCTGTGTATAAGTTGCGGCATACCTCTGCTGGGAATGGGTAACAAGGAGCGACTGCTGCAGCCTGCGGTCTGTGAGTTTCTCAGGCTGGCCATGAATTGCTAGACCAGGAGGATTTCCTCTTGCGTTCTTAAATATCCCTTGGAGCTGATTTCTCCTGCCTGCCAGGGTCCCTTTCCAATCTCCGATGTTTGAGAGCAGGCAACGGTTGCCCTTGCTCAGAGGCATTGCATTGTTTTCGTTTAGCGATGAGGTCACACACTCCAGGCTTTGGCACTGGCTCAGGTCCCGATGCTGAGCCTGGGTTTGCTGTGACTCAGACAAAGCCCTGAAGGTGTCGTTCTCTGCTCCCCTTAGGCCTTTCATCTCTTCTCCTAATGAAGCTCTCTCTCTTCAACCCTGTCGGGACAATTGGACCAGTGGCCCCCCCCCCCCCGTTTTCCACAAGCAGTTTGCTCTGGGTGTCCTGTGTTCTCTAGCTCAGCATTCTTTGTTGGGGTACAACTCCCATCGTTCCCTGACCACTGTCTAAGGTGGCCTGGGATGATGGGATTTGTAGTCCGACAACATCTGGGGAACAAAGCTTGAAGGACGCTGTAGCCAAGTGGTGTCTCTTGCAAGCTAAATTTGGGAGCAGTAGGGGTTGGCCTCATGAGCCGTGGAGCACCGTGGGGCTCTTGCTATTTCCTGCAAAGGAGCACAACACTGCAGGTTCCACCTGTGCCATGTGCTTTGTTCCTTTGTTCCTGCATAAGGCGGCCAGGTCCCAACCCGGGGCAGACCACACAGCACACATTTCTAGCCATTTTCTGCCACTCCGAATTTGGCGCCTGTGGCAGCTGCCTCATGGGAGGACAAGCCCAGGCTGTGAGGTAAAGCTAGACCCCTGCCGGCTACAGGGGCTGCATCTTCTACATTTTTTAAGACAGTGCAAGTGGAAAACTCCTGGTGATACCTGGCTGGTTTTGTTATTATTATTTATCCACTCGGTTTATGAAGCGCTTGCTTCGTAATAAGCCCCTAAGTGACTTACAGAGCTTTGAAAACGTAAAGCGTGATATCAAATCAAAAAAGGCAAGAAGCAAAATGCATTGCAATCAAGAGCGTACAAAATCCCTTGGACAGAGGCAGCAAAACAGCAGCAGAATGCACCGCCCCACATTCAGATGAGGAAAGGCCTTTAGGCTCATCCAAGACATGCTCGTGTTGCTAAGCGGTGCGAGGGGGGTACTCTGCAAGTCCTCAGAGGACTGTTAAGGAGTGGTTCCAGGCTTTTGTGGCTCTGAGCCCTGGCGCTGGGCAAAGTGCCGCATGAGTGCCCTTCTTGCTGTTAGAAGTGCAGCAGTGCTGCCATCTGCTGACAAGGATGTGAAATGGCAAGTGATAAAAAATACATTCTCTCTCTTTCTCTCTCCCCTCATCCCAGATGAAATAATGTCTCAGTTCCCAACCAGCAAAAGCCCAGGCGGGGACAAGGGCAAAGACAGGCCGGAAGAATCTATAGACGGCAGCTCCATTTCCCGGTAAGAAGATGGCTGATGGGGTAGATCAATGGCAAGTGAAGGCATTGCACCCAAAAGAGCTGCACTTTGGGTCTTGGCAAATGGATGTTTGTCGCAAGCTCCCATTTTCATCCTAGTGATCTATGTTGGCGCAACCTGTGGCTCTCCAGCTGTTGCTGGACTCCAACTCCCATCAGCTCCAACTCCCATGACCAGCTGGTAGGGAGGATGGGTATCGGAGTCCATAACATATCAGGGGGCCCGCAGCTTCCCCAGCCTTGCCATAGAGCAGAGGTGGGGGACTGGATCTGGCGGGGGGAGGGGGCAGGGCAGATTATGAATTCCTGCCATCCCAACATTGACTGGTGAGCGGGACCAGAATGGTGTTGGGTGACTGACAGCTGCCAAAGTTCCACAGGGCTCAGCTGATCATGGGTTACACAAAGGCCTTTGAAGTCTTCTTGCATTTTTGCTCTGCTGATCATTACAGCAGGTTCCTTCGAAGGCAGGCTTCTGGCCCCAGCATGGATCCCTGTCAGCTGACCAGCACCAAGAGGGAGCCTTGCTTGCAAAGGAACAATTGGGGGCTCACTTTAAGCTCCCAGCTGGTTCCTTTGCAACAACGTCCATACCTGCTTCATACCTGATGGCACGTTTGTGGGTGTGGTTTAAGAGAAGTGGCTTCATGGGCCTAATTAGGCCTCTGGACCACTGCCGTGTGGCTAGGGTTACCATATTTCAAAAAGTAAAAACCAGGATAGTTTTTTTTTTAATAGCAAAACCCAATAGTTTCCCTAAACATTTTTAGTCAAACCCCAAATTTGCTGAGCTTTTTTTCCCCTTTCCAAAAACTCAAATAAACCCCATGATTTTTGGTTTACTTGCCCCCAGACATCACTTCCACCTTAGAAATCCTGGACGTATGGCAGCTCTGGTACGGCTTGCCTTCCTTCTTCAACCCCACAGACATTCCTAAGATCTTAAGCAGGTTCAAATGCAAACAATTTGAGTTGCTTTCCCAGCATCCCAGTGAGGATGGGTTTGCTACTATATCCCCATATACAGGCTACAGAACGGAACTCATGGGAGAGGTAGGACCTGGTGTTGCCAGCTCCCGCACCTGAGAGAGTTTCTGTATCTTTCAGAGTTTCATGGAAGGGAGAATTTTCCTGTCCCAGTGCTACTGGGGTAAAGGAAGCCGTGCTGGTGGATTCCCCCTTGCAACGAAACTCCACTTCACACTCTCCCCTTCTTACTAAGTGAATTTCTAATCAGGTGTTCTGGGTCAAATTTCAATTCACCCTACCTGTCCCTCTGAGGTCAGTATGTTATGTCAATCCCCTTTTATTTATCATCTGGGGATCTCTTAGTAACGGGAGTTTTCCTGTCCAGCGGCCGTGGCCGGTTATATCCTCCACTCTGGGCTTCAGGGGTTAAACTCTTCTTTGCCTACAGTTCAGGGTCTCTCTTTCATTAGATCCCTCACTATATCAGTTAGCTAAGCCCTCTTAGCAATTCTGTGGCAATACCAAGGTTTCTGCCCGCTAGCCCCTCCTGAGGGAACTCCAAGACACAAACTATCACCCTGCAAGTCAGTTTTGTCCTTTCCCTGAGTTCACCTCCTCATGAGCATACATAACTCGCTGGACCAAATGAACGACAATATTTTCTTAGCTCAACAATAATAAGTCTTTATTCCTTTCAGAACATAATGGTTTCAGTAATGCAATCGTTTATAAGCTTAGTTTCATAACAGCATAAACTCTTTCTTTCAGCATCATATACACATCTTCAACCTATCCTAACCTACCCACCACTATCCTGGCCCCATGCCCTCCTTCTTCCAGTCACCACTCTCCATCTCTAACGGCTGCTCCCTCCTTTTAAAGAGCGGAATGTCCCGCCTCCCATGAGATAGCTGCCACTCAAACTGGGGTGCCCATTAACTCATAAAACACCGTGGGTTTCTGAAAATCCCTTAACTTAGATCCAATTCGTTACACCCCTCTCCCCGCCATACTAAAGTACAGAAGCCACCAGTGCATCTGTAGATGGCTGCCAAGTGGGCTTTGAACTCGTGTCACTAAAATGAAGGATCTGTAAAATATCTCAGAGTCAAACTGCAATTGAGAGAACTGGATCTTTGTTCATGCCCCTTGACGCTGCGTTCTTACTCTCAGGTCAGCAGTTCCTCCGCCTGCAAAGCCATCGGCTACGTCTGCCACCTTGGAGCTGGACAAGCTGATGGCCTCCCTGTCAGATTTCCGGGTCCAGAGCAACGTGAGTGTGGGGCTCGGGTTCCACTGGGACCGAAGAAGGTGTGGAGTGGGGTTACTTCCAGGGCTGTTTGTGATTTGCCGATAGGAACCTGCAAATACAGGGATTGTGTGCAGAATTACGAACCTGAAAAGCCCAGGTTTCATTTTTTTTTAAAGGCAAGTTTCTAGTCATTATGGTTGCAGAGTGAGGCAGCTAAACCTAGCAAAGTTGCAAAAAGCTATTTATGATATTTAAACTAAGTGACAATTGCCAGTCAAATATTCCACTTGCTATTTGTAAGCAGCAAAATTGATGGGAAGGGGATTTCGCCAAATATTATGCTGGAGGAAGTGAAATTTTCTAACTTTTTTTAATGGCACTTTGTAGCATCCATCATATTGGTGGATGAGGGGAACTGAAATAAGTACATAACAGGAACAATGGGCAAAGAGTGGGCTGGAAGGAGAAGGGAGCATTTGCTGCCTTCAACGATAATGAAGTAAGATGGAGCAATTTTAAAGCTAGACACACAGGTGTGCCAAAATTCATGGGTGCTGAGGCCATTTCACCCAAATATGCTCGATGGGAGGATGGAAATTCTCCATTGGTTCAGGGCGGGAAGAGTGGAAACATTCGAAGTTGTCTGGAAATATCTTTTTTGTGTGAGAAATCTCAGCTCTACCCGTAACCATCTCTGACCTTCTAGCTCCCAGGAGCCTCCACCTCCACCACTGTGTCGCCCCCTCCAGCTCCTTCCCGAGTCTCCTCAGCGCAGCTGCCAGTGGTCTCATCCGTCTGCCCCAGCCCCACTGCTGCGCCCCCACTGACGTCCCCAGCACAGCCGAGCGGGAACCTGGACAGCATGCTTGTGATGCTGGAGTCGGATCTCAGCCGCCAAGGGATCTCCACCACTGCCAAGGGGCTGTGTGCATCCTGCCAGAAACCCATCGCAGGGCAGGTGAGTGCCGGCCAGTGGTGGAGAACGGGCTTCTCCTTGTAGGGGTCAGCAGGTGGGGCAGATAGATGATTGCCAAAGGCCAAAACAGGGAGAAAACCAGGCTGGAGAAAGATGGATTTGGGATTAGGGAGGGACTCCTCACCAGTGTGGTGTAGTGGTTAAGAGTGGTAGACTCATAATCTGGGGAACTGGGTTTGTGTCTCCGCTCCTCCACATGCAGCTGCTGGGTGACCTTGGGCTAGTCACACTTCTCTGAAGTCTCTCAGCCCCACTCACCTCACAGAGTGTTTGTTGTGGGGGAGGAAGGGAAAGGAGAATGTTAGCCGCTTTGAGACTCCTTTGGGTAGTGAAAAGCGGGATATAAAATCCAAACTCTTCTTCTTCTTCTTCCTCAACCAAGTAGTTTTTGCGTGTGCTGTCGGCCATTTTCAAGGGCCATGGAATCTTGCCGCAATTGTCACTCCCAACTTCCCTGGAAGTTCTTGGCCGCTGCTGGAAGTAGCATGAGAAAGAGGTGCGCCACCTTGTGTGGTACGCATGACGTGCTCCCTCTCAAAACGTGCGAACCCCAGAATCCTCTGTCGCTACCTGAACTCAAATGGATCTTTGCTTTCCCTGCCTCCTCTCCCTCCTCCCATTTGCCCAGGTGGTCACAGCACTGGGAAGTACCTGGCACCCCGAGCATTTCGTGTGTAGCCACTGCCAGAAGGAGATGGGGGGCAGCAACTTCTTTGAGAAGGATGGCGCCCCTTACTGCGAGAGGGACTACTTCCAGCTCTTTTCACCCCGCTGTGGACTCTGCAATGAACCCATCCTGGACGTGAGTTGCCCTAACCCTCAGCAGGTCCCTACTTCCTTACAGATGGTTGTAGAATACTGTATAGCCCTGAGAGACTCTCAGTGCCTCACAAAAGATTTGCACCCCCCCCCAAAAAAAATCATATTAAAAAATTTATAAAGGGAAATAACATCACAGTTAAAGGCAACTGAGCTTTGTGAGGCAGGAATCTTTTGTTCGATGTGGAGCTCCAACCCATGACCCTGAGATGAAGAGTTTCATGCTCTACTGACTGAGCTATTACTTCAGGGCTGGTGCACATGGTACCCTCTGGGGGTTGTTGGACTCCAGCTCCCATCAGACCCAGCAAGTGTAGCCAATGGTTAAGGATGATGGGAGTTGTAGTCCAACTACATTTTGATGCATTACATTGGCTACCCCTCATTAATTTCCTTCAGTTTCATGCAGCAAGATAGACCGCCCTGAGGCATCATTTCTGTTTTATTCTTTTGTGGAGAGGGCTGCAGTTGCCTTCTTTGGTGATTCAGACCATTTCTCCTAGATCTCTGGTCATTACATGCTGCAAAAAAAGTAATTGTGTCAAATATTCTTAAAGTATACCACTCCCCCCCCCCCGGTCCTTTTTCACTTTTACAGTTGGAGTATATAAAGAGCAGTCCTTTGAACCTGGCTATTGTCCCCTAGACCAAAACTCCTTTCCCCTCCCTTCCTGCTGAAACCTAAAACGGCACTCCAGGCATGGGCAGTATGTCCGAATTCAGTGTAATCCAGAAAATGTTACTGAATATGACAACAGTATACAGGGCTTGTCTGCTTTTCTTGGCACGTTTGGATTTTTGAGCAAGTGCTGTGGGCGCCGGTCAAAAAATGGCTGCCGTGACGGCAGCATGGCATAACACAAAATGGCTGCCACGTGTGGAAAAAGTGGGAGAAGAGATAGGACCACAGAGTGGTATGGTCATGTGGGCATGTTCCAGTCCATACAGGAACTGAGCAGGAGGTGCAAACGATCTCTTGCACGTTGTCATTTTTGGGGAGGGGATATTTACGGAGACTGTTTGTGGGTGCCAGAGTGGCAAGAAGACAGCAAAGGGGCCAAGCCTGGGAAATGCAGGCCTGTCGTGTCTAGTTTGCTGCTTTGCCGCCAAGTTGCTGTTTCCTCATTGACGCGACCTCCTTCCCCTCCCCCCCCCCGCATCCACCTGACCCGTGTAGAAAATGGTGACCGCATTGGATAAGAACTGGCACCCAGAGCACTTCTGCTGCGTCAAGTGTGGGCGTCCCTTTGGGGAGGAAGGTGAGTGTTGGTGGGGCCTTAGTGAGTGGCCCCTCAAATGATGGGCGGGGAAGAAAAACAAGAAAACACACACACACACACACAGGTACGATTAGCCTTCCTTGGAAATAGGGGATGAAGAATTATAGGCCCCTTTGTACTTTACGTGTAAGCTTACTGTTGTTTATGAGAGTCAACATGGCTAGAGCAGAGACAGGGAAACATTCTCACCCTGAGGGCCACATTTTCCTTGTGGGAAGCCTTCCCGGGGCCGTATGCCAATTGCCTACCCTCCGACAATTCTCCACTGAAAATAGTGGACTTCCTAAGGTAAAAGCAGGACATTCTGGGTTCGAATCAGAAATCGGGAGGGCTTCTGTAAATCCTGGACTGCCCCAGGAAAATAGGGACACTCGGCGGGCCTGCAATAGTGAACATGGCAAAAGTGTGGACAGCCCACCCCAGTCCTCCATCCACGGAAACAAGCGGCAACCGCTCAGTTCAAGGACTCCTTGTTGTTCCCTGCAGGCTTCCACGAGAAGGACGGGAAGCAGTACTGCCGCCAGGACTTCTATGAGCTCTTCTCTACCCGCTGCCAGGGGTGCAGCCAGGCCATCTTGGAGAACTACATCTCGGCCTTGAATGCCTTGTGGCACCCAGAATGCTTTGTTTGCAGGGTAAGCATGTCCGGACAGGGACCCTATTGCTGGCAGGGCTTTGTGGGGGGTGCGGCAAAGACAATGAGGGAGGCAGCCAAGTGAGAAAGCATCGGGATAATCAGGGCTCTGCCCAAAGTCCCGCAGGGAACTTTTCCTGCAAAAATCGGTGTTGGGGATCAGCGAATGAAAATCTGGGCATGGGCTGTGTTTACTCAATACATTTAAAGCTCTGTGATACACTTCAGACATGGCTCCCCCCACAGAATTCTGGGAGTTGTAGTTTGATGTTAGGAGGCCCCTACTCCCCTCACAGAGCTATGATTTCCAGAGATGTTTAAGAATCTATCCCTCTTCACTCTGGGAATTGTAACTCAGCTGGTGTGTGTGTGTGGAGGGGGAATAGGGGGCAGCTGCTAAGGAAGCCTTGCTGATATGAACAGCAGTTGGTGGAGGGAGGCAGCTGAGATATCTGGATTTTTTGGGGGGGGGGATAACTTCCATTTCTCAATGTTAATTCTACTCAAGAGTAGCCCAGTTAAAATCAACGGACCTAAATTAGTATTGGTCATTAGTTTCAATGGGTCTGCATTGAGTAGAATTAACACTGGATCCAACCCATAGTGCCCAGGACTTGGTGTGAGGTGTGAGTGGCATTGACCATCGTGCTATCACCTCATCTGAAAATTTCTGAGAAAATACAGCAGAATCCCATTGGATTTCAAAAGAGGAAATGATTTTTAAAATAATTAAGAGAAGTTAAGAGGGATAAATTTATCCAGGCCCACCCCCAATTTGGAGGCTATTTAAAGCCACAATAACAGAAGCTCGTCTAGAATGTCGATCAGACAGTAGGAAAAGAAGCGATCAAGTCCAATAAGATATTGGCACGTGGTTTATAACCAACGAAGCTTCTCCTAAACAGTAGAAGGTCTTGCCCAAGTGAGGAAATGAAAAGGAGCACAAATTCTGGCAAAGCAAACATAAGTTAACAAAAAGGGAAATTAAGGACCATACTGAAAGTGTGAGCACCAAAAATAAAATAAAAACACAAGATGTGGAAAACCAACGGGGGGGGGGGCAGTTGGACCACTAAATAAGAGTTGTCCTCCACACAGGGGTGTGTGGCACCTTCAATGTGCATTTTTTGGCGAATGCTGAAGATGCACATCTTCACCCTGGCCGTTGACTCCCAAGATGTGTATTTTTAGGCCCTGGCGTATTTTTGTAAGTTCTTTTAAACTAATTTTTTCATGTTGCATTTCAAATTGCTGAGACGCCTCTGCCTTTCTCCCCGCTGCAGGAGTGCTACACGCCATTTGTGAACGGTAGCTTCTTTGAGCACGCCGGCCGCCCGTTCTGCGAGATCCACTACCACAAGCAGCGTGGCTCGCTCTGTTCGGGCTGCGAGAAGCCTATCACCGGCCGCTGCATCACGGCCATGGCGCGCAAGTTCCACCCCGAGCATTTTGTCTGCGCCTTCTGCCTCAAGCAGCTCAACAAGGGCACCTTCAAGGAGCAGAACGACAAGCCCTACTGCCACCCTTGCTTCATCAAGCTCTTTGGGTGACGAGGAGGGCGCCACGGCCGCTACCAGCATGGGAAAGGGGAAGGCCCACCAATCCCAGCCTTTGACCGAGCCACGCCCACTGCCACGCATGGGAGAGGCCTGTGCCTTATGGGTTCCACCCCGGCGGAGCCACCACACGATTGCCAAAGCCACGCCTCTAGCCAAAGGCGAGAAGCTGGACTTGTCCACTTCTCCCACTCTACTCAGGAGCCAACCCCATCGCAGCCACGAGCAGCCAATCTTTGGCCCTCACTCCCATCACATGCTTCTTTAAGCCACACCCACACGGCACCAGCGCTTCAGACAGGAGGCAGTGCCTTAAGCCGCAACTCACACAAGACTAGCTGGCGATGTCATCCAGGTAGAAGGCGGGGCCATAAAGAAGCCACACCCCTCCGCTCCCTGTGAAGTCTGTTCCCGCAATGCCACCCGGTAGCGTGTCAGAAACGAAGCACCTGAAACCCATCTCCCTACTCTCAAGCCATAAAAGCCGTTCAGGTGGGAGGTTGGGGGGGGACCCTTTACTTTCCAGGTCCTTTGGTATCTTTTACCACTTTTGCCTTCGGGTGCAAGGTGAGGGGCTATTTCACTTCGGGGCTGCCCTATAGCACTTACGATTGTGATCAAGTATGATCTAAAATGGTTCAACTACAAGAGGGGAGAGGCAGCTGTAACTCTGTGGCCCATCCTTCAGTGGCAGAGATTTTTGGGGCGAGTTTACGTGTAAACAGCTTTGATATACCACCCCAAGGGTTCTATCTGTGAGCTGTCAGTGGGATTTGGGAAGATGCCTCTCTCCCTTAGGGACCCATAGTCCTAAGGAGGTTAGTGGTATGGCAAGAGTGAAGCCTCCCTCCTGTAATGACCGGCTGGTGTTGAGAAAAGGATGTGGCATCCCACCCCCCACCCCCTTTGCATGTTGCAGTTTTTTAAAAAGTCCTGGATTGCAAATAATTAAAACACTTTTGGTTTCGGTTTTAAAGAATCAAGGAGGAAGGGAATGGGTGGGTGGGGGAATGTGCCTGAGCTTGCCGTTTTACTTTGTCAGGGTTATTAAAAAAAAAAAAATTCTTACGGTGTAAACCCAAACTGAGGATTTTATTATGATAGAACTTGGGTTGGGAGTCCAAGGAGCATGTGGTTTTCCTTCTGCCGCCAACTTTTTACCCTCACACTGCTGTACATTATATAATAAAATTCACGTATATTAAAAAAAAAAAGAACCCAGACAGTTGTCATGTGTGGTGGAGACCTGGGCTAAGAGTCTATCTGGATTTTTGCATGTGTGCACTGTAATAATATCCAAGTAAATCCAATATTTTTTTGTTTGTTTAAGCAGTGGCTTCCTAATTGTGTCTCAAGTTCATATAGTAAGCTAAAACCAACAAGGCTGAACCTGGTTCAGTTAAAAAGTGGACTTACAAGGAAGTGTGGTAGATACTGGAAAACTCTGCACTCCAAAATAAACTCTTGTCCTCCTCCCCAATAGCATGAAAATATTATCAGGATGCTTTTCTTTAGGAGAGGGGTTATCAGTCGGTTTAGGTCCATGGGCACCATCCGCTCTGGCCACTTCTCTATCCTCACCCCTGACAACATACATTTTGCTTTTCCGAGGGAGCTGGGTAACAGCCGAATCCAGGAGAAATAACCTAAGCCTTGAGAAGCACAGTGCTGACAGAGGAAGTGGGCAAAGAGTGGCATTCTTTCGACTTCCTCCTTCAGCTCTATGCACTTTTCAAGGGATTCCTAACTGCCTTTACCACAAAAAGAGCAACAGGGCGAAGACCTCAAGGGCACCTTATTTTGGAGGGAAGATCTTCAGAGCTTCTGCGCTGGTTGGTCCTCTCCCCACACAAAGAGCACAGCTGACTTTCTTTGTGGTTTGATGCCAAGGCGCAAAATCAGTCCTGAGGGAAGTTTTTGTCCCCATCACCTCTCCTTCCAAAGTTTCATATAACCCATCATCACCCACATGCCTTGCCCATAATTCAAATGAGCTGAATCCAAGCTAGTTGCACTTATTTCTACTGAAGTCAATGGGACAAGGTAGTCACAATTATTTTGCTCCCACTGATTTCAATAGGAACGAAGTGTGATGATTTTGGTCTGGACCTTAAGCCACTGTCCAAAGCCTGCCCTTCACTAAATGGTCTCATATACAAAAATAAAACACTTGTTTTCTTGATGGGCAAATCAAGGAACTCCCTCAAGCTCCTCCTCTCCATCAGCATGAGGAGGATCCCACAGATGGCAGTATTACTACATCTCTTTGCCTTCTGTGTTGGGGGAAAGACAGCATCCTCTGGGAAATTTGATTAGGCCCAGGGGGCTCTGGTTGCTGATCCCCACTCTAGGCAACAAAACTTAGGGAAAGTTATTCAGTGCCCCATTAGTTTCATTATCCCCACTTCTAATGCCCAGATACTGGTGTTAGAAATCAGGCATTTGAGTCAATTAAATGCATCTTGATCTTTCCAAGTAATTTTGGGGGCATCTCCTTTATCAATGCTTTTAATCAAATAACTGACTAAATATTGCAATCCTTGTTGGAAGGATTTTTAAGGCTATAAGAGAAGACCATCACTGGCCATATTTCTTTTCAGAGCTGACAGAACATTCTGGAAAAAATGTCCAGTTTGTTTTTGGACCCTTTGGCCCACCACTCTTTCAAAATATCAGTCTCCCAAAGAGAAAACCAAATATCCCTGGAAGATGTACCATTGTGGATTTTCTTGAATGTTAGAGCAGCTCCTGGAAGGAGCTCCCATTAAATCAAGCATTTTGCTCTTGCATAACTTCAAATTTCATCACTCGGAGGAAACAAACATTTGAAGATTGGATAGACCAAAACAGAATTGGCAAATGCAAGGGCAAACTCAAAAATATAGTGTCTTGGGAAATGTTTGGGTTGCTTTTGCACATGTGCAGTTCACACGAAAGCTAAACCATGGTTTAGTGTGGGGCAACAGTCCCTTTTAGCCTGAGGGCTGGACTAAGGCTGGGCCAATCCTCTGAGAGCCACAGAGACAGCCCCACTTATTGAAAACAGGTCAGCTTCTTGTGGTTTGAAGTTGGCTTCTTTCAACAAGCCATAGTTAATCTTAACTATATTTTGTCCAGGTTGTGACAGCACAGCAAACTCTGGGTGATTTAAACAGGGCCAAAAGTTCCCATACTGCTCCTTGTACCTGAGGAAGCAGTGCTTTTGGCTTTGGGGTCCTTTCAAAGACATTTTTTAAAAATGTAAAAAGACAATTTAAAAAAAGTTTTATGTACACACACTGGATTGGGGGGTTGACGGCAGAACACTGGGTCTCTTCCGTGAAATCCATGGATGGTGGGATATTCCTTTCACAAGGAGAAAAAAAATATTTTGTAGCACCAAGTGGAATGCAGGAAAAAAAGCAGCAGCTATAGTAATTGTTAACCCTTAATAACAGTGCTATACTAGAGAAATTTCTGTTCTTATACACTCAAAATTCTACACAGAGAAAGAAGAGAGAACAGGTTTTCTACTGCTTTTTTTAAAAAAGAAAAATCTCAAGTGTGCATCTCTCAACGTTCCATACTTTGTGAGTCTGTCCACTGTTTAGCTGGTGCACATGGGAGCATCATCTGAAAGTAAAAAGTGAGGGGAGGATAATAGCCTGTTTGTGAAAGGAGTCCCCACCTATGTTTCCATCTGTGGGAACCAAGGAGGGGAACACCTCTGCTTTCCCCTGCTTTTGACAGGCATCAATACCTCTGCGACATTACCAGCCACCATTCTGATGTCCACCTTCATCTCATACCTATTTGCATGCCCAGCAACCAACTCGCCTCACACTAAGCGACGGGGCGAAGGTTGCCATGCTCACTGGCACTGGAAGGCAAAGGGTCAAGAATGAATGCGGACATACAGAGGTGAGCAAACAGCCTGCAGAGCTATCCCATACACACCTCAAAAATAAAGGCAATAATAGCCCATCCAGATGTTGATGGCCTACAACTCCCATCATCCCTTACCACTGGCCACAGCTACCAGGGATGATGGGAAGAAGAGTCCAACGGCATCTGGATCTCTAATATAAAAGGCAAGGTTCTCAATGGCTACAGGATAGCCAGAGCAGATGCCTCTCCCCTGTGCAGGGCCTGATGCTCCACCAGCTGCGCCTTCGAGCTGAAGCTCATCCCGCACTCGGCACACGTGTTTGGCTTCTCTCCCGTGTGGGTCCTTTTGTGCTTCGTCAGGGTGGAGCTGTCGCAGAACCCCTTGTTGCAATAGGGGCATTTGTAGGGCCGCTCGCCCGTGTGGAGTCTCCGGTGAATGACCAGCTGCGACCACTGGCGGAAGGCGCGGCCGCAGTCGGGGCAGCCGAAAGGCTTCTCCCCGGTGTGAGTCCGGTGGTGGTTCAGGTAGACGGAGCTCAGCACAAAGGCCTTGCCGCACACGTCACACTTGTAGGGCTTCTCCCCGGTGTGGCTCCGCCGGTGGATGATGAGGGAGGACGTGTCGGTGAAGCCCTTCCCGCACTCCTCGCATTTGTAAGGCCGCTCCCCTGTGTGGCTCCTCTGGTGCGTCACCAGGTGGGAGCTGAGGCTGAAGCTCTTGCCGCATTCCACGCACCGGTGGGGCTTCTCCCCAGTGTGGATCCGCTGGTGCTTCTTCAGGGTCGAGTTCTCGATGAAGCTCTTCCCGCAGTCGGGGCACTTGTGGGGCCGCTCGCCCGTGTGGATGCGCTGGTGCTGGATGAGGTGCGAACTCTGGCCAAAGCTTTTCTGGCACATGGGGCACTGGAATGGCTTGTCCCGCGCGTGGTACCTCTGGTGGCGGATCAGGTTGGAGGCCTCGCTGAAGTTGACCCCGCACTGGGCGCACCGGTACGGCTTCTCGCCCGTGTGAATCCTTTGGTGCTTCGTCAGATTCGAGTAGAGGCTGAACGTCTTGCCGCAGTCGGAGCAGCTGTGGGCCACGCCGCTCGTGTCGATGGCCGTGGCCTCCCCGTTGCTGTCGATGAGGTAGGCCACCTCTGTCAGGTGAGTCCTTTGGTGCACCCGGAGCCTGGCGCTCTCGTCGAAACTCTTACCGCACCGGGGGCACTTGTAGGGCTTGTCTCCCGTATGGATCCTCCGGTGCCTGAGCAGAATGGAGCTGCGGTTGAAGGTCTTCCCGCACTCGGGACATTTGTAAGGCTTCTCTCCCGTGTGGATCTTCTCGTGCTCAGCCAGGTTGTTGCTCCGGGTGAACCTTTTCCCGCATTGCGAGCATTTGTAGGGCTTCTCGCCCGTGTGGATCTTCTCGTGCTGGACCAGGTTGGATGTCTTGTTGAATCTCTTTCGGCAAATGGAGCACTTGTAAGGGGCTGGCTCGCCCGCAAGTTCCCCCATCCCAGGCCCACCACCTGCTATGTGTCCTCTAGGAGCCTCAGATAGATCCCTTGAACTTTGGATAATCAGATCCTCTTCCTGCTCCATTCTAGGAGCCTGGAGGACATGAGATCCTGGATTGGAGACTGGAAAAAAACAAACACAAATGGGGTTATGGATCACACAAGCTCTGTCAGGAATCATTTATGGGTCTTTTCTATTTCCATGCCATTATATTGAAAACCTGCTTAATATTTTTAAAAAATCTCTAAGTAGTGTACAATTTAAAAGCAGCAGAACAATATCTTTAAAACACTCACGAACACTTTATTAGACCCTTAGTAGTTTTAAACACCTGTAGGAAGGAATTAGAATGCACCACAAAACTAGAGAGATATCGCAGCTGCTTATCCAGTACTGGAATAAAATGAGGCTGGAGGGCAATAGCAGGCAGGCAAGCAAGCAGGCAGCAGCTGGTACCATTGTAAGAGAATATACAAATTTAATGAATAAATCAATAAAATAAAATAATACCAATGAAGCTATAAGTGAATAAAATTAAGACCAAAGGTTCAATCCCTTGTAGTACCTTAAAGCTGCAATATTAACCCCACTTTTCTGGGAGTAACTCTCACCTTGGATTCAGGACTCAATTCTGACCAGACCTGCTTAGGATTGTGCTGTTAATAAACGAGGGTTTCTTTATAAATGTTCAGTGGACTTTCCCATTGCAACTATTGGGGGAGAATTACTATGTTGGAGCGTGCAGCGAGATGTGCATTTTCTTCTTTTGGTCCTCCGTTTCGTTTACCTTTATTTTTCGGCATCATGCAATGTATAATTAAATATCCGCTAGTAAAGCTACGATTCATTCCTAAGCATTATACTATAGAACACCCATTATATCTTCTCTACCACCCACTGCATTCCACTGCCGTTTCCCTGCGCGGTTCATCTCCTTTCTGTCTGTCTGTCTGCCCCCCTCTCTCTCTCTCAGCTGGCTGGAGCATGTTGCTGAGAACGCCAAGGTTGCAGGTTCGATCACCGTGTGGGACAGCTGCATATCTCTGCATCGCAGAGGGGGCTGGACTAGAGGATCGCCGGGCTCCCAATGCTATGATCATAATATATATATAACACACGCGTCCTCTTTCTCTTTCTCCCTTCGCCCACGCCCGGCCAACTTACCGAACTCAGGGTATTTGTGCCCCTGACATCACCATCCCCGCCTCCCCCCTCCGGGTGGCTCCAGGCACAAGCCGCCTCCCCAGGTGGCTTAAAGCATCCACCAGCCAGCAAAGCCCAGCTGGAGGGAGGAGCAGCCACGGAGGAAGGTGCACCCTGTATTAGAGCTCCCCTTCTCTTTCCCTGCAGCGATCTCCAACATCTTCAGGAACCACCAGCCTGGCTGGCAGAAAACTGGGAATGCCGCCGCGGACGCTCTGTGGTTTTAACTCTTTGCTCTCCCGCTCTGCAGATGCTGCTGGTGGTTTTTTTTTTCCCTTTAACGTGATGTTTTGCAGCAAGTTAGCAGAATGCCCTCTTGTCGCTGGATCAGGCCAGAGCCCCATCTAGTCCAGCACCCCTGTTCTCATGGGATGCCTTGGGGAAAGCCAGCGAGCTGGCAAGAGCGCTCCACCCTCCCCCCCCCGTTGAGATTCCTAGCAGCTGGTATAAAAGAAGAAGTCAACAGGGCTCTTTGGAAATATTAATTGATTCCTTATTTCCTTATACAATTTATATGCCGCTTTATTACAATCTGGTGCAATGGAACGAAGAGTTAAAATTATAAAACCAGACTTCAGTTAAAATGCATGCTGGAATAAAAAAAAAAGGATTCAGTAAGTGGGATGGGGGATGGGGCTGACTCACCACATCTGGAAGGGAGTTCCATAAAACTGGGCCCATAATATTGAACGCTTGCACCTGGTGGGTACAAGCTGTGCATCTGAGCCACGGGGAACAACTCCCAGTGACTCCCCTGGAATGAGGGATCAGGTGGTCCCTGAGGGATCCTTCGCCAAAGTTGTCAAGAGCCTTGTAAATTAATGCAAGGACCTTGAACACAATTAACTCACCAATCTCTGAGTGATGAGACTCTGGCTATTTTTGTTCTACCTTACACAGTATAGTCACTTCCAATTAGGTGAGGGATAGAAGAGGGTTGCTCCAATTTTTCTCTTAAGGCAGCTTCTTTGGACATGTAAATTATGCTACTTAGCTGGCCAGCTAAAGCAATTATCTTACAAAGAAGCTGGACACAGAATCACAAGCCTTTAAGGGTTTCATGGATAAATCAGACTTGACCCACAAGAAACCTATAAAAATATATTGCTATTTAGGTCAGGAATAGCCAGTATGATGTTCTCCTGATGTTTTTTGGAGGACAACTCCTATTATCCTTGGACTTTAGCCAACATAGCTTGGACTGATGGGAGTTGTAGTCCAGTAACATGGAGTGCAGCTCTACATATAAAGCTTTCTCAGGTCTGACCCCAAAACATTTCCCTCATCTATCTATCTGTCTACCTATCAAAGAAGGAAACAAGCAGGATACCATATTTGTGATGACGGTGTCATTTAAATTTTGAATTTCTTTCTTCCCGTCTGCTTCCAAGAGAAACACAAGGTCAGCTTGCAAATGCAGTGAGTTCACATCACTGCACAAAAGTGGTATTGCAATGCTGGACTCAACCATAAATAATCCCATATAGTCATTTCTGTCCTGCTATTATTTCTCTGCATCACCTCACCACTGGTCGCCAAAATACAGGAAAGAGGAAGTTGAATTTTTCATATATCTGTATTTTTAAATAGCAAGGAAGTTCACCACCAGCGGATGAATGACAGACTTCTCCCCCAGAGCTATATTTGGCCAGACTAATCAGCTTGCATCTATTTTGTTTTGCTGGGTGAGGAAAATAAAAATTTCTAGCTCTCATTGATGTGTCACTTCTGCCAATTTTAGATGATGTGTTATTGGCAGATATCTCTTTATAGATTTAAGTACTGGAGGAATATGACAAATGCTTCAGTTATCCCTGTTTATTAGGGACAGTTCCTATCTCCTCCCTGTCACGGGCAAATAACTGCCCCTGATTTGTGTGTTTATTCCTTTTGACAATGTCTTGTTAAAATTTTGTGAGCATGAGTTGCTAAAGTTATTATTTTTCGGGAGCCAGATCCCTTTCTAGAGTCCTCTTATGTTAAAAGGAGGCGTGCATATATGTGATATACAGATAGGATTTATTTATTTATTAATTTAAAAAATTAGCAATTCTACTGTGGTGCGGATAACTTTGCTGCCACTGCTGCTGTGACAGTGACGGCTGCAGCACACTCCTTGGAGTCTGGATCTACTGTCTCCTTGGCAGCCCCTCCCTAGACCGCCTCTACAGCAGCCTCCTGGTGAACCCTTGTTCTAGACCTTGTTCCCGATGTAGCTCTTTAGTCCCCCCCCCTTGTTCCTGAGGTAGATCTTCACTCACCGACCTCACCCCTTCTTCCCTTACAGAGGGGGAGCGCCATTTTGTGGTTCACCTCAGGTGCCAAAAATGTCTTGGCCCAGGTTGGGCTGCTAGAAGGCCACTGGGACATGACAATTGAGCCTTCCAGCTACCCTTTCCATCATGTATCTGTATCCCTGCTGATTCTGAAAGGTCTACCAGGATAGTGGGTCTGCCTCAACAGCTGACCAAGAGTTGTTATATTCTCTGCCTGGACTGCCCTTATGACAACGTTCAGGTTTATGTTTTTCCTTTCCAGATGACAATACAGTGGTAGCATTGGGGAAGCATCAGGACACAAACTAAAGGAGAATAAATCCACCGCTGTATTTGTCAGAAACCTTTGGCAGAATATACCAATCTGGAGCAGCTCTTAAGGCATTCTGGGATACATGGTTTATTCACATATAGATTCAGCATAGATTCATGGCATACTTAACATACCCTGACTGCCACCAGATTTTGTAGGGGCAAGGTTTGCACCCCAGTGACGTTTCAAGAGCTCCATTTTACACTCTGACCTGCAGCCTGACTCTTGTCTAAACTTCTCCCTGCTGTAGCTTCTCAATATGCTATCTTTGCTCACACAGACTCAGTCAGCACATTTCAGAGCTCAGAGGAGTGAGGGATAATGCTCTCCTCTTCCGAAAAAGCTAGAGACAGCAACCTCAGTAATGTGGAAAAGTATTTTGCCACTTTGCCAGGCCACCAAAGTAATCCTGGTTCTCTTAGCAGTCTCCTGTTCAAACCATCAAATGTCACGAGGCTGAAAAAGACTCTAAGAGCTCATCTAGCCCAGCCCCTAATCCCATTGCAATCACTTTATGGATATCCATCCATAAAGTAGGTTGTGCATTAAGTAGGAAAAGGACACCAAAATGCCTTTTTAAAGTGTGGCACATTTAATGGATAGATCCTAGGGAGCAAAAGTTTTTCTCCTTTCCTTAAAAGGCAAAGAAAAGGGGGCATAGCAGTTAGATGTTCACGAGACAAGGAAGTGGGTTTTAAAGCAGCCAAACCACACCGATGTGGCTTGTATCAGCCAGAATGCGTGCTTATGGGCTTCAGCCACCTGGCAACATCGTGAGCAAAGCCACAGCAGCGGGTCGTGTGAGAGAGATGCAAAAGAACTGCAGTATTGAGCAATGCTTTAAGAAGCAAAAAATATTTTTATGTAGCTGATGGGAACTTTGCAGAGGCAACTATTTTATCTTGCTCAGTCCTCCTCACTCTGTTGCTGCAAGGGTCTAATGCAGGTATCCTGCTTCCATTTCAAGGAAATTACATTTCCCCAATATATTTTGCTGGGAGGACCATGTTCCTATGACCATAGGAGCCAACTTCTAGGGGCCGAGTCCCTTCAGCCCCCCAATAAAATATTTAACAGGGCTGCCCACCCCCAAGTTGGTGGCCATTGCCATTCAAATGGTTGTGTGTGCTGCGTCTTGCGAATGATTATGCAATAATAGATATAATAATAATAAATTTTTATTTATACCCTGCCCTCCCTGGCCAGAACTGGGCTCAGGGTGGCTAACACCAATAAAATTACAATAAAATATAAAAGAAAGAAAAAACAGTTAATTAAAATACAGGATTAAAATACTGGTTAAAATACAATTTAAAATGCAGCCTCATTTTAGTAGTAGCCCATAAATCAAAACCATAAGGGCAGGGAAACATAAGGGTCAGACCGAGTCCAAACCCCCCCCCCCATTTTATTCAAGTGCAAAGGGGAGAACGATGGTGTTGTGACACCCAGGGTGTGGTGTCACTACATAGGGTGCATGTGCCGTACATAGCGATGCTGTACATAGCGGTTTGCTACCGCCGGTGCTCCAGCGCTGTACGGACAGTGCTGGGATCCTCTGCTCGCGGCTGCAGCCACGAATGGAGGATCCTCTACATGTGGCTGTAGCAGCGATGGAGGGATCCCACCGCCATCTGTACGGTGCTCGAGCGACGCCAGCAGCAAACCGCTATGTACAGCGCATGTGCATCGTCGTTGCATAGAGCGCATGCGTGCAACGCTGCACATGCGCTGTACATAGCAGTTTGCTGCCACTATCGCTCCAGTGCTCGACTGCAGCGGCATGATGACTGCTTGCTCTGCTGCGGCAGGGCAAGCCCCTGTGGGGTGCCTTCTTGTCACACACCCCCCCGACATGGCACCCAGGACGAACTGCCCCCCCTGTTGTGATGACACTGCAAGTGCAGCTGCTTTGGTTTGTTACACCTATTGGCTTATGCCTATGGTGTTTTTAAAGGTGAATAAAAAATCAGGTGATCAGCAGCCAGGAAGCCTTCAGTATTTCCTGCCACCTGGTGAAATGTGTAGTTCTGTTTCTCAGCTGTGAATTCCCCTTCTCTAGTGTTGGCGTGTGCATATATCCTGGTGGTTTTTTTGGTGACATCTGGTGTGAACGGTCTGCCCATGTGAACAGCAAGGCCAACCAACCTTGTAAAGCTTGTAGTGCTAAAATTTATAATACCACTGTTTCTGCAGCTTTACTTAACCTTCATTAGAGCTAAGGTGTTTGTCTGTGCTGCTTACTGATCTGGAAAAGATAGAAAGTTTTGAATCAGCTGCTGTACCCTTGACCCAGAAGCAACAGTATCTTGACTTGGGATGATTGATCTCTGGGTTTGTTTGATTTATTATTATTATTATTATTTTGCAAGAATCAAGACTTAGGATTTTGCAAACCTTAGCAACAAATTGAGAAGAGGAACATAATCCTTCTGCATCCTGTTTGTTCCTTTACTACTTTTGTGGGGAACCAGAATAGAAAGGGCAGCTGAAATCCAAGGACTGATTTGGGCCACTTAGACATACAAAAGTATCTGATGCATCATTTACTTATGTGTCTTGTTCCTTTCTTTCAATGAGTAAAAGACATCATATGTGGTTCTTCTCTGTCCCCCCCCCCCCAGTTTTATCTACACAGCAACCCTATGAGGTGGGTGAGGCTGACAGGTACTTTGAAGCACTTTCTTTAAAGGTTCAAAGTGGATAGCAAGCTAAATCGAACTTTTGGGAACCAATAACAATAGAGCTTTTCTTCATCTTTTGTATAACACTTAGGTTGGAAATGTAGGAAACACACACACACACACACACACACACACAAAACTCACTACTGAAATCAGGGTGAGGATTCAGTAGTTTTTCCTGGCACATTGTTAATACAATCTACATCTCCCCCCCTTTTTTACTGTAGTATTAATTTCACAGAATGCAAATGGTCTCGTGTGACTGCCATGATAATTTAGTTAGAATATTTTAAGGACGTATACAGTCGAACTGGCCTAAGCTTGGTGTGGAGGAAACAAGTACTGATCGCCCTCTTTAGCAACTAGAGGAAAGTGGCAAGCCTATGTAGAGTGATCGAAACATAATGTCACCCAATGAAAAGGAAGGGAGATAATAGCTGATCTGCCAGTGACTCTTATGAATGAACACACATTAGGAAATATTCAGGAGGCTGGGTGTTGTGATGGAGAGATCAAGGTGAGTGCCCCCACTGCATCACACAGCAGCTCCAATTTGAAAGAGAACCTGCTATAAAGAACAAGACTAAAAGTTAACATGAATAATAAAAACCTCAGAGGAGCTCCTGAAATGTTTGCCCGATTTTTTTAAAAAACCTAATCACTTTGAAGGTAAACCCCACTAGAACCTGTGGTGGAATCTACAAACATATAAAAACCGTTCTGAAAATGCTTTTTTAAAAAAGTGTTTTTAAAAATACATTGAATTTTCCATAAGGCTCACCATCGCCATCTAATTTCACATGGTATATTGCACTTAAAACACACTTAAAACATGGGTTTTTTGCAGCTATATAGCTGAGTCCTCTCTCTCTCCCCGTGTGTGTGTGTGTGTTTGTTTGTTTGTTTCTGCACTATACATTCAAAGCAGAATTATACCACTTTAAACAGTCATGGCTTCCTTCAGAGAATAATGGGAAATGAAGTTCGTTAATGTTGCTGAGAGTTATAAGAAGACACATTTCCCCTCCACAGAGCTACAGTTCCCAGGAATTGTAGGGTTTTTTGAGGGAAGCCAAAACTGTTTTAAGTGGTACAACACTGCTTTAAATGTATAGTGCATATGGGGCCTGTGTTTGTGTTTATGTTTATGTGTGCATGTATATGTATGCTGCAATGTCTACTCAGAGCTAAGCTTCATTGAGTTCAATGGGGCTTACTTCCAGATAAGAGAGGTTAGGACTGCTGCTTTAGGATTAGCTGCAATCATTTCCATATTATGCCTGTAGGCTTTTGTGTGTGTTTGTAGGATTTCAGCGTGTGTTTTCTGGGGGCAGGGAACAGGTGTCTAGAGTCTCCGCTGATAGCCCCTCTCCATGTTCTTTGAAAAATTCAAAACCCATTTATTTATTTATTTATTTATTTCATAAAAATTTACATACCGCTTGATTGGAAAAGAAAGCCCCTCAAATCAGTTTACAAAAAGCTAAAACGATAAAATCAGCAAAAAATTACAAAACTTTAAACATACTGTTATGAGTTTGTGGGGGACCAGATCCCATTAAATACTTGGGTCAAATAAAAGTTTGAATTAATTACCTGTAATGTTTGGAAGGTTAAACTGAAATTTGACTTTAAGTAGCTGGCCTCAGCTTTCCCTGTCCAGGAAACCACCTGTAAGAGAGGGGGAACCAAGCTAATAATGGCCAAGTCATGAACCTAACAAAAGACAGAAAGAGAAGCCATCAGCAAGTCTAAGACCATGTGCCCTGCACCCTGGGTAGTTAGCACCATATATTTGGCATTTTCCCCCATGTTTGTTTGATTGACGTAAACCATTATATGAAATGGCTGACCTGGAAAGAAATGTACGCAGGAAGTCACATATATTGGTAGAAGCCAATGGAGAATAAAGCCAGGTTGCTGGGAGAGCACTTTGCCCTTCACAGAGGTACAATTCTCAGAGTTCCCTGGGAAGAGGGATTGACTGTTAAACCGTTCTGGGAACTGCAGCTGTACAAGAGCAACAGAGGTCTGTGAGGTTCTGATATATAATATTGTATGTAATAGTAGTGTAATTGAGGTAAATGTAAAGGGAAGCCTGTTGGAAGAATTAAGGTAAAGTAAGGAAGGTGGTTGGGGAGAGAGTGAGTTTGGAATGTTGGTTGTGCGTGCTGATTGGATGGGAATTTTGAAAAGGAATTTGAATGCTGGCAGTTGAGAGTCAGTTGAGAGTTCAGTTAAGAGCAGAATGAGGGTGGGAGGAGAGTTGGCAGTGGGTGTGAAGCAGGGCTGGTTAGTTAGAGGAACCAGACATGGCCCACCCATGAGGTGGGGTAAAGCAATGCCGGAGGCGGCAGGGCAGACTGTGTGGCGTGGCAGCAGGGCATGGCGGCACTTCCCATTTCGCCTCAAGTGGCAAAATGGGATGCGCTGGCCCTGACAGGAACAGTAATATAGAAGCCTGTGCTGCATACGAAACAAAGCAACGAAAAAGAGAAAGAGGAATTGAAACCCTATGCTTATGTACATTGAGTGATTATATAAATAAGCATTGTTTATTATTTATGTTTAAGAAAATAATTGCAAGACACTAACTACTTCTCATTTGGCTGGGTAGAGTATTCAGATATATATTATCCATGGTGGCAGCAGGAATAAAGGGGGATTCGTGAACTACCCATCCAAAAGCCAGCTCATAGGTGTACATCTTATTAAGAGAGGGAAGGTGGTGCCGAGGATTGCAGGGACTGCCAGAGCATCTCATCACACAGATGGGGGCTGGTGGCACAACAGGGTCTTCAAGCTACTCTTAGGAACTTTAACAAACGACAGTTCCCCAGATTCTTTGGAGGAAGCTGTTAAAGTTGAATGCTGCTTTACTACTTCAAATGTGTGAGGCAGATGTGGCCTAAGGACAGGTCGCTGTTCCATTCTGGGTAGGGGGTCGTGGTCTGAGGAGTTCCAGCCCCAGTGGGGTGTGTGTGTGTGTGAAAAAGATAGTGAGTATACAAAATAATATCCTGGAAGTCCAAGTTTAGTCTAGGAAGTAAGGCTGGGCCAACAGGGGATCAGGTTCCAGGAGTGCAAAGTCAATAAGCAGAGAGGTCCAAAGGAACAAGGTCAGGCTGAGCTCCAATGAGACTGTTCAGTGAGTCAGGGTGCAGAGTTCACAGAAAATTCAGGGAAAGAATACATCAAATTTAGAGAAGGCAAAAGAAGCAAAGGAGGTAACATCCTGGACAGCTCAGAATGTAAGTGAAGCCTATGTTTAAAAGAGCCCAGCCGGTTTCAGGAGCTATTGACTCCAGTGGCATTGGGGGTGAAAGGGGTGCCAACTTGGAAGGCCCAAGTAACCCCCCCCCCCATGCATAGCCAATCACATGACACAGTGCATGTGACCATTTGAATGACAATGCCCATCAACTCTTGGGGGTAGCCCTCTCAAGTATTTTATTGGGGGGCCAAAGGGACCTTGGCTTCTAGAATTTGGCTCCTATAGCTGGGGCAGGGGTTCTGTACTTTTGCTGAGGTACAGTCAGTGAGACCTCAGCCACATCCACACCTTAAAACCTATTCAGTGCACAATCAAAGCAAATGACTTTCCCAAAGACTCCTGGGAAAGTAGTTTACTCACCACAGAACTACAACACCCACCACCTTTCACAAACAACCGTTCTCAGGATTCTTTAGCAGAAAAGCCATGTGCTTTAAAAGTATGGTGTGGATGTGGCCCCCTGGGCTGAAGATGCACTGACACAGATTCTACTAGTGCTGGAAATCCCAAGAAGGTAGAGACATTTAGGGCTGATTTTGAAGACAACTCCTCTTCCCAGTCACCTCTTGCACATGCACATGCCTCCAACTTCTCTTCTTGACTTTTTTTCTTCATATGGAGTGAAGGAATCTATCAGCAGCAACTCATCACCTCTCACCTCAAGCCTGTAGTTCAGCCTTCTCTGAAGGCACTTTTTTCCTCCTCCAGCTCTCCCCTGTCTCCCCCACTGACTGGCTCCTGATTGCAACTCTTTACAAGTTCTCCAGCTGCCCATCTGCTCATGCAGTGTTGTCTGGAAAGAGGGGTTGATTGTTAAACCACTCTTTGGGAGGGGAACAAGGGTCTCCTAACAACTCTCAGCACCCTTAAAAAATACAGTTCCCAGGATTCCTTGGGGAAAGATATAAGGTGTTTAAAGTGGTACAGTAGTTGCACGTGTGAGAGAGAATTCAACAAGCAGGTCCAATTTTTCTCACCCCAGCATAAGCTGTCGGTGGTTTTAAAAAAGCCTCCTTTTATTAACACAGCAGTTCAGAGCCCTCTCTTCTTTGGCCTCTGATCTTGCAGGCCTTTCATTTCGCTCATTTTCCCACCCCCTTCCAGTAGCCACACTGCCTGACTCATACACTCTGTTCTAGTCTGCCCCCCCCCCTTGAGGGCTGGGCTTTCTTCTCAGACTCTGTATCTGATAAAGTTACACTTCTGTACTTTCTGTATTCAGCTGTTTAGCTGCCAGTTACCTTCAAAGCAGCCCCATTGCCTGCCGGGCTCCCTGCTTTTCTACTCTTTCATCCACTGGTCATTTCATCCCAGTCTAAATAATACTAGGCATGGATCTTCCAGCACTGCTTTTTTACCTGGGCACAGGTGAGTGATAACAGCAAGGGAGTCTGAGGGTGTGAACTAGGGTGGGTGGGTGCTCATCCAAATCTTTTAAAAAGCAACCTGCTCGGTCCAAATTGAGAACAGAAAAAAAACCCCAAAGTGTATCTATTTCTTGTGAAACCTAGCTGCAAACCAACAACCCTCTATGGTAGCCAAAGTTATTGTCTTCTTGCATTCTGCAGGAGTAGCATTAAAAGAACAACTTCCTGATACTTCTTTTCACCTGTTTGAAACGGCTTCATTGTTTGAAATAAATTTGCTCTAGCCTCACTTGCTCCACAAACACACAATTCACGCAATGTCCGTGCTGCAGAGTTAGGACAACTCTGACATTAACTCTGTCCTTTGTGTGTTCTCTCCACCAAAGAGAGAAGCTATTTACAATCAAATTAATAGAATGTGAGAAAATTTGGGGCAATTTTGATGAGAACTGGAAAGTTTTTTTTTTTTAATGGCCCTTTTGAGATTCTTGTAGGAATGTAAATTTGAATTACTGTAAATAATTTCCTTCAGCATCCATTCCCCAGACCAATTGCTTTCAGCACCATGAGGACTTGCCTTTTCCTTTAGTATTTCATTACATGCTCCAGGAATAGCCATTGTGGTACCCTCCATATGTTGTTGGGCTCCAACTCCCATCAGTCCCAGGTAGCATCATCCCATGGAGGTTGGGAGCTGTTGTCCAGCAAAATCTGGAGGGCATCACCATGCTGTTAACTGCCCTGCCTTAACACATTGTCTTCAGACTAGATTGTAGTCTGGATCTGAGCCTTGACTCAATTCCAACACTGAGCAACAATAGTAATTGTTCTGGGTTAATTAACCTGGAGGGGTTGATTCAGATGCCTCAGACTTTTCCATAAGGACTTTATTATTCATCTCATGACTGTTGCACCACAGCTTACTATAACCAACCATTGGTATTCCTTGGATACAGATTTGAAGCTTGGCTGGAAAAACTTTGGGACTTGATTTTCATGGGCAAATTGACAAATGTTCGTTTGTTACAAATGCCTTTTATCCAACTTGATTTATCTTTATTGCTTACGTATCTCAAAAGGAGCATGAATAGAGGCCTCCAGCATTTCATGGAGATCTATGGAAATAAACCTTCAACTAGTATGTGTAATGATGACCTATCTAAACACCTTACAGTAGTAACTTTGATGTACTCTCTTGTGGGGAATGGGTCCCCACTTTTCTTGTTGTATCTGGAAAAGACAATTTTTAAAAAATCAACCTGGAATGGGGTGTGTGTGTGTGTGTGTGGTTTACTGAGAGTCCATTTAACTCTTGCAGTGCTGGTGTCGCGGTGTTGCGGATTTAGCGTGGATGTGACTACACCAACCATCTTTCAGATAAGAACTCAGAGCTTTGGGAGCAGCGTGGCACAGACCAGGAATGAGTAAGAGGAAGCTGATTTGGTGTCAGGGACAGGGTTACTGGGAAGATGGGAGAAGGGCCCGGAAGGAAGATGAAAAAATGGCAAATGGCACTGGGGAACAAAAACAGCAAGGGCCTTAATTGGCAACACTTTTTGTATGCATTGTGACATTTTCAGTGGCCTGACCTGACCCCAAACTTCCTAGGCTTTCCTCCCTTGTGTGGCTTTTTATGCACACTTCCCCCTTTTATATGCATTTTTGTGCATGTTGGGATAGATTCAACTAAATAGTTGCACTGGTGGGAGTCAGTGCAACAAGTCCTGATAGTGTGATGGTTCTTTCCCCTCTCTTCTTCCATACACCCCCCCCCCACACACACACTGGCTCAGAGATGGGGTTGGAAAAACCCCAGAACAGTGTGTGGAGTGAGGAGAGCGGAAATTGTGCCACCAGGCAAGCAAAAATGCTTGCACTGATGGAGTTATTTCCTTAGTGCTACTTTGAATTCTACCCATTACTTTAATGGAGGACTGCATTGTGAAATTTTGAGACGTGAATTGTGAAGGATAGCTGTATTTCAGTCCATGTATTGGTTCAAGAAATGTGAATTAGGCCATTTCTTATTAAAATGCAAATTGAATGTCATTTCTCTCTCATCCCTACCTGTATGCATGAACCCCCCACACTTCCCTCCCACTCCCAAGCTCACCTTGTCTGAGCAGCTTTTGGCCTGATGCCTTAGTGCTGTTTCTCAGCTGAAGCAAAGCTGAAGTAACTGGTTTGGCTCAAGTTCATTCTTTGTTTTCTTGGCTGGCCGCTCCCTTCTCTCTGTTCTCTCTTTGTTGTCTCGTGAACTCCTTTTGGCAGAGCACTGTCTTTTCTTTCTTTGCTTAGGGCAGGACTGGGGAGCCTGTGGCCCTCCAGATGCTGCTGAACTACAACTCCCAACAACCTCCAGCAAACATGACCAATGGCCAGTGGTGATGGGAGTTGCGGAAACATCTGAAGGGCCAAATGTTCCCCACACCTGGCTCAGGTTACATCATAAAGTGTCACTGTATAGATACTAATCACCTGCCTATTGCCCCCCTCACCTCAGGGTGCTTGTCGGTGCCCCACTTCAGCATGGACGAGTGAATGAAATGGGTAAACTTTACCGGTGCACCTACAGTTCAAGTGCCTGTACAGAGATTAGCATCCAACGTAGGTACCGGTAACTTCTAAGTTTCAAATGAAGCTGGTCCTATCTGGGAAAAGCCAAAAGGTTGTCCAGGTTCTCTCAGGGAGAGGGGAGAGGGAGGTATGGGGTCAGGGTAGCCTGGGCTTGTGGTCGCCGTTGCAGAACTGTGTGAGGTGTTTTTTTTGTTTGTTTTGTTTTTTACAGAATTTGGGAATGGATTGTCTGAGAGAGGCAGGATGTCTGAGTTCAGTTCAAGAGAAGTGAAATCTTGTGGGAAGCGACAAAGAGGAGGAAGTGAGACTAGTTTCCAAATTGTAAGGCTATAGTAGCCTGAAGTCAGAGCGAGGCCCCCGGACATTTCCCTACAGATCTGAGATTGCTATAAAGCTGCCTTTGCCAATCTGATGGCCACCAGATGCTGTTGGACTCCATTGCCCATCAGTCCCAATCAGAATGGTCAGTGGCCAGGGATGACAGGACTTGCTGCCCAACAGCATCTGGAAGGTACCAGGTTGTCTCCCCCTGTTTATCTTTGTTTCTACTTCCCCATGTCCTCTGTTGTTTCCCTGCACCAGTTTTTAGATTGTAAGCCCCTTAGAGCAAGGACCTATCAATCTACCTCAGTACTGTCTGGTAGCTGCTGTACAGGGTTTCAGAGAAGGTTCTTTCCTAGCCCTACCTGGAGATGTTGGGGATTGAACCTGATACCTTCTGAGTGCAAAGCAAATGCTCTGCCACTGGGTTAATATAGTTGTTCTTCTCCCTTCTTAACAATTAATAATCTCACCATGATTACTATTATTTCTTTCAGGGCCTATGGATGCTGTCAATATGTCCCTTGGTCTGTCATTGGTTGCCAGGGATTCTCAAATCTTGGTAAATTCAATTTTTATTTTTATTTTTTGCACTCTTGTGGGAAATTGGCATTGTTGGAGGTAAAGCATTGAGTTTGAATGGGGCCAGATTAAAATCCTCTCCTAGTCAAATAGCATACTCAGCAAATTTGAACATATCATGAAAACTCCCTCTTTGTTCACTTGGAAGGTGTGCGGCCCCACAGTACACCGGGCCTGTGGAACAAACATGTATATGAATGGCTACTGTTTCCTTCTGGATCAAAAGCTCCAAAAGATCCAGCAGTTTCCAGAGATCTTACCAGGTGAGACCTTGGGATGAGCGAATCTGTCAATTGCTCTTGGACTCTCAATTTGCAAATTTCAAGTTGAGTTCTCCTCATTTCCATAGTGCGCTCTCTCTCTCTCTCTCTCTCTCTCTCTCTCTCTCTCTCTCTGTGTGTGTGTGTGTGTGTGTGTGTGTTTCAAAGTCCTTATGAAAAAATTTCAGCATTTTAGTGTGGATTTCTCCTAATATACACATTTTACCTATTTAATGCAATTTACATGTTATTTTCATTCATATACTATGTATTTTCATGCACACTTTCCCCTAATATACACATTTATGTACACATTGCTTGGTTGAAGAACTGCACTGCAAAATTTGGAGAAGTGCAAGTTTAGAAGGGTGGCATGTTTTGGTTTGCAATTGTTTCAGGAAGTGAAAATTAAGGCGCCTCATGTCTGACATGCAGGCAGGAGATTAGGGACAATCCAACAAAGATCCCTGTGGAGGACTGGGGTGACTGGTTGAGTTGGGGATACTAGGATTCTGACACTAGGAACCCCTGCTGGTGACTCAAGAGCTGCTGTAAGTCAGTGACCTAACATGGTGTGAGCAGTGGCATAGCTGAGTGTCATGTAGGGGAGTGCAGCTCCAGGATTGCTTTCCCAGAGCAAGAGCAATGGCATAATCTGCCAGAGCACCAGGTGGCTGAGAGTTTTACCTTGCTCTGGCAAGGGAACAAGGTGATAATGAGGCTTTCAAGTTTGTTTGTGACAGATTAGCACAGTGGAAGCCAAATAATGCAGAAAATATCCAAGCAGAGACAGGACACACCTTTCATTTTCTTTTATGGGTCCCATATTTATACAGCTAGTTAGGAACTTAGGAAGCTGCCTTAAGCTGAATCAGACTATGGGTCAATCTACCTCTATATTTTCTTTTCGTGTGTGTGTGTGTGTGTGTGTGTGTGTGTGTGTGTGTATCGGGTTTTACAATTTAATATTCAGCCAAATAACACAATATAACTCAGCTGCCTGCATTTTTGGACTCTCCTTTGGGGAGTTCATAAACTCTCTTTGGTGATGTGGCTGTGGGGGGCTGTCATGATGAGTTTTCAGAATTTACCACCACACCACTGGATATAAGGTAGATTGAAATGTTCCTTTATCTATCCCCCAGAATGCACTACCCACCCAACAGATATTGTGTTCTTGATTGATGGCTCAGGCAGCGTCAGTAACCAGGACTTCGAAAGAATGAAGTGGTTTGTCTCTGAGGTCATCAAGAGGTTGTCTGGCAGGAACACACGGGTAATGGACATGAGGGGGGTGCTGGAGGGCACTATCATGCAATCTTATTGTGTTTTGGGAGGTCAGTCCTTTCTGGGGGGGAGGAAGACCAGCACTGGCTCCATGTAGGCACCTTCTGTTAGCTGTGGGTATTGGCAACACTTCAGTTCATCATATAAAACCTGCATTCCTGGCTCCACCAACTAGTAGGAGGGCTTTTGCGAGTGTACTAAATGCATTATTTTAAGCATGAGAGTTTTTTCGTGAGTGCACAGCACTCACCCACAGATAAGGCTGTTTGCTGCATCTTTGCATAAATCTTCATTCCAGTCTTGCCTCCTTCCAAAAGTTTTTCCGTTGCACCATTGGTTGGCTGTGGTTACATCCATCAGTCAGTCCCAGTGCAGAAGCACAGCAAATCTCTCTCTCCTTGGAGAAGGCTGTCTCTTGCATATCTGTGTGAGTTGCTAGTTTGAGTTTGTGGTTTTTAAGTGGGTTGAGGGGCTCTTTCGAGAGCAGACGGTTTGTTTCCTTACTCTAGGGGAGAGGGGGGGTACATTTCAACATGGGGCACCTTTCAACAACTGGAATATCTGACTTCTAATACTGCACAATGATTGGCCAATATGCCAGCCAATAAGCTTTTAGTATGAGTAACTGCTGACATTTAGTTTTCAGCCATTTCTTTTACAACTGTTGTGTTACTCAGTGGATCAAGTTCTAACACCCCAAAAGTGAAAAATAAACTTTAATTTTGAAACAGTTAATCAACCAGTAATCTTTTAATCAAGTAAGTTATATTTATTCACATAATAGTTTATTTAATTATGCTTCTAAATACACTATCAATAAGTCACAAGTATTTTTCTAAAATGATTTACAATACTTTAACCAAAATGGCTGCACCAGGGGCAGATTTCAACAGAGCTTAGGGGGGTACATTTCAACAGTGTTGAAAGGTGCCCCTTACCATTTTTCAGTTAAGTAATTATGAAAATTGACTTGTGATTTTTTAGATCAACACCTAGCTTGGATTAAAATGTTTCAGGATAATTTTAGGCTACAGTTTATGGCTACATGAAGCATGATAAGCCTAGGCCTATAACAGTCTATAGTAGGACTATTAGGCCTAATCAGGGTTGTTACATTTAAAACACTCAACTTCGTTTTGTTAGGCCTACTGTTGCTTTATAGAATTTATAAACAAAGAACTCATTAGAAGCATCAATAAAATATTTTTTCCTCTTAAAATTGTAATAATCACTTAAAATATTCAAGACAATTTATTATTTGTTTTTGAATTAAAAAAAATAAAGTATAAATTTAGGAGATTTGAAAAGTTTAAGATGTTACTTTTCATACAGTTTAAGACATGTATTTTAATATTAAGATTCTAATAATTAAAATGCTTAGCCTCATTATTTTGGCTCTTTCAGATTATGTCAGGGAATTGTCCCCGCTGCAGCGCAAGGTGGTGGAAGGGCTCTCCGGATGCTACAGAGAGCCCCAGTCCCACCTTGCCAGCAACTCCTCCTCTGGTAGCAAGAGGAGAGGTGAGACGTCCAGCGAGGAGGGGGAGAGTACACAGGAGAAAGGGAGTAGAGGCTCTGGGGATCCAAGAGAGTCCCAGAACTCCCACAGTCCCGAGGGCGATACAGGGGGGACACAATTTCCGTCGCCCCACAGACGTCATGGGGTGAAAAGAAAGGATGGAAGGCGAGGTTTTCATATTCCAAAACTCTTTTGTTGGGGTCAGAACTGGAAGGGGTAATTCCCGGATTCTGACACCGCTTGATACAGACATGAACTTTTTAGCTCTGCACTGTACATAGTTTGCACAATAAAATCTTTAAAGGAAACAGCGGAGTTCTGGCTGCTTACTCATGAGCAACTAACTGAGAACCTTACAGCAATCCGAGAATCACTGCAGTTATATAATAATAACTATATTATTTTGTGAATGAAGTTTATTTTGGTAAAATGTATGAAATTAGTAGATTTTTTTCTATTGTTGAAATGTACCCCACCTCCCGTTGATAACTGCCCCCCGGGAGGGGCAGATTTCAACAAAGTACATGCTTCATTAAAAATGTAAAATTTGGTATTTTACCTTTGTCTAGAAACTACAGCAAAAATTGAGAGAATACCTCAGGTATGAATTTAGTTAATGGTACTTAGAAGTTTAGTTTTTAAAGCAGTATTACTTCACAAATAATTCTTAAGTAAAAATTGTTGAAAGGTGCCCCCCTCTCCCCTAAATGTAGTCCTTTTGGGGGGTTAGCGTGAAACTGTGTCTCCAATTTTATACAGAAAACAAACTAGGTTTGGGAAGTGCCTGCTGTGTGCAGACACATAACTTAAAAAGCGGTTTAGAGAATTCAGAATGTGCTTTGAACTCTGAGTGAGATCCAGTTAGTCATGCTCGGAGTAGACTCATTAAAATCAAAGGATCTAAGTAGCATGCATAGCATTGCATTCTCTTTTTAATGTTCATGTGGCTGTCATATGTTATCAGTGAATTGAAAGCTGATACATGCTAGAGCTGCATGCCAGATGATCTGTCACTGCCACATCTTTACCCCCCACAATTCTCATGTTTGGGTTTCTTCCATCTTGACAGATTGAATGGGACCAGCATAAAGAATTACTGGCTTCCTGAAGTGACATTGAAATGTGTCTGCAGTGGCAAAACATCCCAGAGTTTCCTTGGCAAAGTTCATGCACATTCAAGTTAGGGTACTTCCAGATAGGGACATAATATTGCAAACAAATTGTTCATATATTGCAGATGGATTGATAGCAACAAGTTTGTTTTTAATTTAATTTATTTTCTATGGAAAGGGTAAATCCTGATTAAATGGCGGTGGGGATATGGGCTTCACGTTGCACAGATGTTATGAAAATCTTGCATGCATGAAGAGCACCCTCTGTGATACAGCAGAAGCCACAGATGGGATTTTTCCTAAGCCTAGCTTCCTCTGCATGTTATTGGACAAAACTGCAAGGAGCCTTTAAAGCCATAGTGAGGAATCCATGACTGCAACTTTCATCATCCCATGCTAGCTAGGACTGATGGCCATGTGAGTCCCACAACACCTACTTTAAAATTAAACCCCCTCCCTGCAAATAGAAAACCAGTATAGCATTCAAAGGGCTAGGCTAGAATCTTTCTTCCAGCTGTGCTCATATTTTGTTTGCTGGGTGTTCTGTGTTTGTGTTCACAATCAAAAGTGGAATCCCCAGATTTGTAGCCTGAAAGTGGTACAATCCATTTTGCCACCTCATTCCACTTCCAAGTATAGAACCAGCCAAACATTATCTATTTCTCTGTGCAATGCAGTGGCGGAGGAAGCCGTTTGGGCACCTGGGGCGGCGCGAGCCTCCCATAGGGGCGGGGCACATTGTGGGGCCTCCAGAGTCTGCCTGCCTCCTCCTACTCAGACACCCACAGCTGGGGGCGGGAGGCAGTGGGCAGACCGTTTGGACAGTGCGGAGCCTGCATGTGCCCAAGCCACCACATCTCTCCCAGGAGAGACGCATGGCTTGGGCGTGCTGCAGGCCCTGTGGTGAGTGCTGCCCGGCATTTTGTCAGTCACCCCCCTCAATGGTGGTATCCAGGGCAGACTGCACCCATCTCACCCCCTTCCTGCACCCCTGGTGCAATGCCACCACAGAGAATCACTTTTTGGGTGGGCTACAATGTCAGTTAGCAGGACACTCTGTTAACCAGCCCTCTGTCACTTGTGAATGCAAGAGGGAAAGGGGTGTTTTTGCTGTTGATGAAAGTAACTGATTTCCCACCTAGCTGTGAACCCTGTGCAGGAAACTGCACTAATACCACATGTTAATTGTAAAGTTTGACAATCCTGCAAGTCTCGCTTGTGGTGCATGCAAGGCCCTCTGTCAGTGGTGAGGCAGCAGGCTTTGCATGCAGAAATTTCCAGCTTCTATTCTCCAGTTAAAAGGACTGGTTATGAGATCATGTGACAGAGTGCTGCCTGAAGTCCTGGAGGTGTGGGGACCTTTAGTCCTCCAGATGTTGCTGAACTATAACTCCCACCATCCCTAGGCATTGGCTATGCTTGCTGGTGCTGTTGGGAGTTGTAGTTTAGCAACATCTGAAGTGCCAAAGGTTTCCCACACCTCCCCTGAAGAGTCAACCTCAGAGCTTACCTTTGCCCTGTGGTTTCTAGGCACAGGTCCAGGATTTCCAGGTCTGTGTCCAAGCACTTTTTTTGTTTCTCTGCACTTATCCTGAGGAAACCCATGTTTCACTGCTGAATCAGAGCTAATGTTTTAAAGCCAAACACTTCCTTAGATTCAGTGGCAAACAGCGGGTTTTCTGGTGGGAAACTAGTGGGACAAGAAGAAGAAGAAGAAGAAGAAGAAGAAGAAGAAGAAGAAGAAGAAGAAGAAGAAGAAGAAGAAGAGAGAAACCGCTCATACCTTTGCCTACAAATGGATTTGTGCCTAGAACCTGTTGCACAAATGGAAGTGTGGACAAGACCTTAGCCTATCACACTCCAAGGGGCTTGGCTTACTACTTCAGCCAGCTCCCAGGTTTCACTCACTAAGGGTCTCTTACAGTGCAATCTACTATGTTCTAATCAGAAGTAATTGTCTTGTTGAGTTCAGTGGGGTTTCTTTCCAGGTAAGAGAGTAAAGGATTGCTTCTTGGACCTTTGGAGACCAGGTAGCCCTATTCATTAACTCCTTTTTTTGTCTTTCTCTTGTTAGTTTGCCCTGGCACAGTATTCCACTGGTTTCACAGAACACTTTGATTTCAATGCTCCAGATCCGTCTAATAATGTCTTGGGTGTCACACAAAGTCGCGGCATGACCTATACAGCCACTGCCATCAGAAAAGTTGTGTATGTCCAAGAACCTTATTTCTCTGCAGAAACAGCTTGCTCCATCTCTTCTCTTTTTAGGCACAAACTAGGCATGAGTAATGGTTCAGTTCTGTTATCAGAATGAATTGCTGTGTTAGGGATCTGCAAAGAGTTTTTAAGATGTTCCAACATCATTGTGGTCCAATATCAAATAAAAAAAATTAAATCCAAAAGGTGTCCCAACAGCTCATTAATATTACAGGCTGGGAGAAGAACTAGAAGCTTGCTGTTCAGGGCTCATCCTAGAATCATAGAATCATAGAGTTGGAAGAGACCACAAGAGCCACCCAGTCCAACCCCCTGCCAAGCAGGAAACACTATCAAAGCATTCCTGACAGATGGCTGTCAAGCCTCTGCTTAAAAACCTCCAAAGAAGGAGACTCCACCAAACTCATTGGCAGCAAACTCCACTGTTGAACAGCTCTTACTGTCAGGAAGTTCTTCCTAATGTTTAGGTGGAATCTTCTTTCTTGTAGTTTGAATCCATTGCTGCGTGTCTGCTTCTCTGGAGCAGCAGAAAACAACCTTTCTCCCTCCTCCATATGACATCCTTTTATATATTTGATCATGGCTCTTCACTCTCAGCTTCAACCCTATCTCCAACTCCCTCTCTCTTTATCTCTGTCCAAACTTTAGCTCTCAGTTCAGTTCAGTTAGCTTAGATTCACAGAAAAACTCTGCTCCCTAGACACAGCAAGCAAGACAAATTCATGCTCAATGGATGCTAGCCATAATGACTATGCCTGGCTTCCATTATCAATCAGCTTTTGCCTGATCATCCCTGGGATGATCCCTAGGAAGATGGTGGCTCAGGCCCCCAACCAAAATTGGGAGGGGCTCTTTTGTGGTCCTTCTAGCAGCCTGAAGGCCACAATCCCTTCTGGGCAGTCTTTCAGGGGTCACATGCTAGTGATGGACAGGGCCAGAGGCAAAAGTGCTTATTGCTTGCGTGGGTACAGAGAGGGGTGTGTGGGTGTGCATAGAAAGTAGCCTACTGTACTATACTGTACTGTAATATTTACATTTATTACCCCCACTTTTGTTCCTGGCTGTATCCACCACTAGCGTGTGGATGTTGGAAGGTTTCTCAGAAAACAATTCGGCCTTCAGTCTGCAAAAGGTTTCACACTTCTGATGTAATGAACATGTGCTGAGCTCTCATAGGATCTTCTTCACACTATGTCACTGCCCATGTCTAAACTCTGCCTTTTAGAGAGGAGTAAGAATAGCACTAAAGACATTTACACTTGTGGAAATTCTGCTGTTTTTCCCTTCTGGGAAAGCTACTTCTAGGAAAAGTCAGACTTTCTGTTGTCTACAAAAAACTGGAAGAACTGCAGGGAAAATACTAGATGGCAATGACTGGATTAGGCAATGTGTGGATGCACCACAAAAAGTGAGTGGATGAAGAATGGCAATTACACACTATATGTCTGCTGTGGAAGCACTGTAAGTTAATGCCTGATCAGTGTACACATGGGAGAGAAAACTGAGGAAACATTTGAGCATCATCAATTAGGCTTTCACATTTGTATTAGGAAGCAATTTTTGATACAGTAAGATCCCCCCCCTTTAAGTTCAATGCATGAAGCCTGTTTTTAAAGAGGTTGCCCTCAGAGATGGACACTCTGTGGTCCTCCATATGTTGGTGGACTTTAGCCCCAGCCAACATGGCCAATGGTGATGAATGAGGAGAGCTGTAGGCTAGCAACATCTGGAGGGAAACAGGTTCTCTTTTTTTTATGAAGAATTTATTGGCATTTTCATAACACAACACACACCCAAACCCACACCTACAAATATAAAACAAATACAAATACATATATTGCCAGGATTCTTCTTCTTGTTTATATACATAAAGAAAAATTTCTATTTCCGAATCTTGACGGTTGACTTCCCCTGCCTTTTCACCTTCGGTTTTAAATCCATAATCTACTTTCTTAACATCTTATCTCTGAAAAAAGATTTTAACTTCAATTAAAGATAACACAATTATCTTAATCATCATATTCTATCATAGATCTTAACAAAATATTCTTATAGAATCTAAACTTATTTCTTCTGTCCTTTATCATGCTGCTATTAACATAAAATCTCAATATCTCCTTACTTATTCAAGATAAACTTACAATTAACAACCTTCACCCTCCGATTTCAGGTACCATAACAGACATTTAACTTTTACATTAAATACTTCACCCCACACCCCCTCTGTCCATTGTCTTTCTCTGTCTTTCACCGGGGCCAATCTTCCAGTTATCTTCTTTTCCCAGATGTCCACAGATCCAGGCAGCATTCACAACAAACTTTGCATCGAGCTTCAGGATACACATCATCTCTTTTCTGGGCTCCTCCGCTTCTTTGTACCATACTTCTTCTTCTTGTAAATATCTTATTTCCTTGTCCCTTGCCCCCGAGCTCCCACCTCGGGGTCTGGATATTGTAAATTTTACCGTTCCGGGACTGCCACCCCCAAAGAACGGTTCTTTTTCCCGAAGTCGCCCAGACATTTCAAACCATCCTTCAAGCAACCCTTCTAACTCTTTGCAAAGGTTTCCTTCCATTGTGTAAAACTTTTGAAAAGCCTCCTCTGTGGAAAGTAGATTTTTTTTATTTATTATCCCACTCAAGACTTTCAATTTCCGATTAAGCAGTTCCAGCCTCAAGACAGTAAGCATTTCTTCATCCGTTAATCCAGAGTTCAAAACAAGTTCAAACACAAAGTCCAGCATGTTGGGGGAGGGGGTGAGTGTCAAATTTCAGTTCCTGTCTCTTCCTCCCTTTGTTTCAATTGTTTCCTACATCAGTCCAAATTTTCCATCGCCATTTTTCTGAAGCCAGAGCGTAAAGACCAAAACTTTAAACGGAGATATTTTCTGCCCACTTAATCCCCAAAGGGAAATCTCAGCAGTCTCAGTTTTCAAATTTCAAACACTTTGTATCCATTACTGTAGCAGCAGTCACTTAAACTGGTTATTTTCTTTCTTTCCCGAAGGGAGGGAGGCAGGCTTCCTTTCCTCTTCCCCCCGGATCGTTCCCAAGATGTAAAAATCAGTCAAATACTCACAACCACCGGGTTCTTTAACTCCATTAAAGACAGGTAGAACTTAGACGCTCATCACGGGATTTGTCGCCGCATTTGCATCCCGGTTGGGGCATGTCCCCTATAGCCCGGCTCCGTCGTCCCTTCACCCCCACTCCCCCTTTACAGGGGGAGCGAGGGAAGGGTTCGGAGCCACAATGGGCACAGCCGGGGAGCCCAGGGTGCGGGACGCTCTTCCCGCACCCCACCGGAGCCCCGCTTTGCGGTAGCGGGGCTCCAACCCCCGGGATGGACTGGGTCGCCTCGCAGCCGAGGCAGCCCAAGACCTCCCGCAATGGCGTCGCCGCCGGAAGTCCCAGCGTTACATCTTTACTCTATCCCCTCTTGTTTTCTCCTCTAGGCTGCTTTAGGGAAATGCAAACAATGAAGTTTTTCTCTTCTCTTTCCAAGAAGGGAGATTTTTATCCCAAGGAAAGGCTCCAGAAATGGATCTACCAAGATTCTTGTTGTGATAACAGATGGTCAACAGAATGATCAACTTCAGTATTGGAATGTGGTGCCAGAGGCTGAACGAGCAGGGATCATCCGTTATGCTATTGGGGTGAGGATTTTGCAAGGAGTCGTCTAGGTTTACTAAACCGTAAATGGACCAAAGGTCTGAACACACTGTGTGTATGTGAATTTCCACAAAATCAGTTTATTTTTTGCTTATTTAATTGGTTTTTTCTTGGATGTTTATAGCCTTTCTTGTTGGCAGTGCTACCCAGCAAAATGGGTGGAGAGATAATTTCACATTTCCTGAGCATTTAGCTCATTGTGCTTTATAGTTGGGGCTGTGCCCCTGCTCACATTGCTCACCAACCTCACCTACCCCCCTGTTGAAGTAAAAGTAGCGAAATTGCAGCTAAGAAGCTCAAATCATATTAATGACTGACTGATACCCTTCTTTGGAAATTAAGCCAATGTCCAGACTTTCACTGAAAATTTTGGGAGAGCTCTGCCCCCCTGCCCCTCCCTACATGGCACCGGTGTTCCACCCACTTGTTCAGACTTATAGCACTTCCTCGTGAAATTGGTCTAAGGGCAGATCCACACCATATGTTTACAGCGCATTCAACGTCTATTTAATGCTCATGACCTCTGCCAAAGAATCCTGGGAACTATGGTTATCTTCTCACAGAGCTATAGCTTCCAGCACCCATAACAAACTACATTTACCAGAATTCATTGGTGGAAGCCATGATGTTTGAATGTACAGTGGTACCTCGGGTTACATACGCTTCAGGTTACATACGCTTCAGGTTACAGACTCCGCTAACCAGCGGGAGGTCCCATTAGCTAAAGTAGTGCTTCAGGTTAAGAACAGTTTCAGGTTAAGAACGGACCTCCGGAACAAATTAAGTACTTAACCAGAGGTACCACTGTACTTTAAATGTATGTTGTAGATCTACCCTAAGTCTGAAGTACAGATATCCCCTTAGAACATAAAATTCATAGAGATGGGGGGGGCTGCTAATTCAGTTACCTGCCCTCCTGCCAAGTGGATTGCTCACCTGCATAGGGACCAAATTCTCACATCTTTTCTCTCTTCCGTCTGATGAAGGTTGGCAATGCTTTCTCAACTGAACGTGCCAGGGAAGAGCTGAATACCATCGCTTCTGAACCTGACAACGAGCATGTATTTGCAGTGCACAATTTTGATGCCCTGAAAGGCATCCAGGATCAGCTACAGGATAAAATCTTTGCCATAGAAGGTAATAACAGCAACTTTAGCACACAGAGGAGGCCTTGAAGTCCCTTTAGCCAGTCCTTGTCTGGAACTGTGTATCACTGAGAATGGTTTATTCCATGATCATATGACTTTTCTAATTTGCAAAGGGGTTCGTGGTCTTTGTTTGGCCTCGCAATCACTCTGTACGGCTAGGCAGTATTATTCCCATTTTACAGATGAAGACCTGTGACTGAGATAAATGAGGTATTTGCTGTAGAGGTGTAACTTGAACATAGATCTCCTAGGGTTAAAAGCCTGCACCTGGAATACTACCTCTCAATATGTGGTACAAAAGGAAAGTCCTCTAAGCTTCAGATGAGAAACCTGTGGTTCTCCAGATGTTGTTGGATGCTTGGCCTTGCTGGCTGGGCTGATGGGAGTTAAGAACATACTGCAAGAAGAGCCCTGCTGGATAATACCATAGTCCCATATTCTGTTCTCATAGTGCCTAACCATTTGCCTAGAGGAAGCCCACAAGCAGGACCTGGAATACAACAGCATATATGGAGGTCCACATATTCCTCATGCTTGCTATAGCACCATCTGGTGTGTCTGCTGCTAAAACAGGGAACAGCTTCAGCCTCTAACTGTGTGGGATGCTACATATTGTTATAGGATTGGGGGATTAGTCTAAAAGTCATCCCTCCAAGACTGGTGTTTGTATATATTTTAAATGTAGGAAAAGTGACTTCCAACAAGGTCAAGCCAGTCTCTTTGTTAACTCAATGATTCTAGCCACGTTTCTTAGGTATCACTTTGCTTAACTAAGGAATCCAAGAGACTGGTTGATACAGAAACTACTAGCTGGAGATGCTTTCAGAAAGTGGGCTAAAGAGGGCAGTTCCCCTCACCCTGGTTGGAGGTGGTGCTGTCATTAGGTGTAGGAAAACAAAAAAACCTGGGGGGCAATCTCATATTCGAGTGACTGAGAAAGAGCCACAGAGGCTTGAATTGCTCTTCGTGTTGAATCCGAAGCCCAAAAATCTAATGGGGGAGCAAGATCCACTGGTGTGTTAATGCCATTAGCTCGTTTACCTTATGCTCAGCCTGTAATGTAAATAAAACCACGTCACCAAGACATCACCACTTCCACAGTGAAGACTGTGGTTTCTTTATGATATGTGGTTTATTTACACATATATGCCATCTGAGCCTACAATAGAGGGGCTTACAGCATTACTCTTGACAGGCGCAGATTTACAGCAGGGGGTTGGACTAGATGACTTTCGTGGTCCCTTCCAACTCTACAATTCTATGATTCCAGTGAGCTTCATTCCAGGGAAACCAAACCTGAGTTGTGCATTGGCACCCCTGAAACCTCTCACAGCTTGGAGATTGTGGACTGAACTATACAGCTACAAATAAAACGTTTTAAATGTGTTGTAAAGTGCAATATACAAATGTGACACTAGATGCTGAGAGTGAGCCATGCCAAATTCAATGTATTTTTTTTAAATAAGCATTTTCACAGCAGTTTTTTTTTTTTTTTAATATCTGTGCAGATTCCACCTGGGTGGAATTTTGCAATTCAAATACAGGGTTTTCTTATAACCTTTCCTATGTGCTCTTCCTGTTTATCTGTGTCCTGTCCCCACCCAACTGCAGGTACCCAATTCCAGAGCAGCAGTTCCTTCCAGATGGAAATGTCCCAGGAAGGATTCAGTGCCTTACTGACTCGGGTGAGTCTGGCCCCTAGAGTAGGTGTGTGGAATCTTTGTTCTTCCAGATCTTGCTGAACTACAGATCCCATCTGCCCCAGTCAGCATGGCCAATGGCCGGTGATGGTGGCAGTTGTACTTCAGCAACCTCAGGAGGAAGAAAGATGCCTGCACTTCTAGAATATGCAGAACAGTCTAGTCTCCAATATTCTGAAGAATCCAGGAGAGTCCTAAATGCCTGCAAGCAGAATGATTTTTGTTAATGAAGAATATATTCATAGATTAACTGCATGATCCCATTTCTATTACTGTATTCAGTTTTTCCATCAGCATGGACCTATTTTCCTCAGTGAAGGGAAATACAAAGTTGGAGATGGTATGCTTCTGAATACCAGTTGCTGGTATTCAGAGAGTGCTCTAGTGCACAGGTCTTGCTTACATGCTTTCCATAGGCACCTGGCTGGCTACTGTGAGAACAGACTGCTGGATTAGATGGGCCATGGGGATGTTCCAGCAGCGCTCATCTTATAGCCTGATGTTCTTGTCTTAAAGAATAATGGAGGGAGGACATGACCACAAGAGATATTTCTGTGCTCTTATTTGCAACCTTGAGAGTCAGAAACCTGCTTATAAAATCGAAAGTGAATATTCACAGGATGCTGAATTCAACCCCAGTTAGCAACAAGTTTAAAAATGAATGAAATTTGCAGTACTGCTTTAGGATCACACAGCCATGCTGGTTCTGGAAGGATGATCCTGTGGGCCAAAGGGAGAAAAGATGGCTGGCTCAGCAGTGGTAGTGCTTCTTATTGTAATGCTCAATTGCAGTTGTAGGGTTGTTGTTGTTTTTGTTTTGCATCTTTCAGTTTTTCATCTTTCCCTAATCCTCCTTTTTACTTTTCCCTCCTGTTGACATTGATTTGTGGATAACTCTTCCTGCTGTGCTGCCTGCCATGATTTAGGATGGTTCTGTCTTGGGAGCAGTGGGAGCATTTGACTGGTCTGGAGGCATATTTCTGTATCAGAACAGTAACAGAGACCCAAGCTTTCTTAATGCCTCCAGCGCCACTGAAGAGATGAAGAATGCTTATCTTGGTAAGTATTAAAACAAAACTCTACACCATGGGGGGGGGACTGTTGGGGCAGAAGGAGGGAAAGCAGCAGTAGGTGGGGCTAGACCCAATGACAGCAGAGCCACCCCGTCCCCCTGACTGGTTGGAAATAAGAAAGCAGGCAGATTGGGGGCTGGCTGAGGGTAAACTGAGGTTGGTGGGGCAGTGTCCCATTCACCCTAATGGACCAGCTTCTGCTGCCTTTCCCCCACCCCAAGTTTACCATGTTTTAATGCAGTACATTTCCACCCCAGAGGCAGTTGCATCTTGGCAGATCCTACCCTTTCTCCATTCAGGAGCACAGATAGAAATTACCATCTAGATACTCTTATAACCACACATTTTCCCCCTGTCTCCAGTCTTCAGATTCCTGCATCAAATAATTCATTATAAGAATTCTATGTAAACAACTGCACTAGCTGTATACTATACTGAGAGACAGTGTTGTATAGTGGTTAAAGCATCATGCTAGGGCTGCGGAAATTGCGGCTGAAATCCCAGTCAGCCATGAAGTGACCTTGGGCCACTTGCTATCTAGGTGGGGAAAAGTTGTTTTGATCTGCCACTGGGTTGTCGAGAGGGAGAGACCCTTGCAAAGCAGCCAGAGATATTCCAGGAGATCAACCTTTTGCACACCCCTGCTCTAGGCTATTCTTCTCAAGCTGTCCTGCTTAATGGGAGAAGTGGTCTTGTAGTGGGAGCCCCCCGCTATGACTACGTGGGCAAAGTGGTTCTCTTTGAGAAAGCAGCCAGGAGTGGGAAGTGGCAGCTGATGGCTGAAGCTGTTGGAGAACAGGTATGGGCCAAGCTGGGCTAGGGCAAAGGAGACTGGTGGTGGAATGGAGAGACTGTGCAGAAAGCTTCTGAATGTGGAAGGGAGGTGAGGAATCTATGGCGACAACAATGAGATATGATAAAAACGGCTCCAAGATAGAAGCCAGAAGTGCGGAACATTTTTTGTTGCTGTTAAGGGCTGGATTAAGCGGCAGACAGGTCTGGAAATGGAAGGTAGAAGCGAAACTCAAGGGGACATTTGTCTGATACCACAGGTTGGTTCCTATTTTGGAGCAGCGCTGTGCTCTGTGGACCTTGATCAAGACTCTAATACGGACTTGGTGCTGGTTGGAGCCCCCATGTACTATGAGGCTATTACAGGAGGAAGGGTTTATGTCTGTCATTTTAAGGTAAGGGAGAAGATGGGGAGAGTACATTAAATTCAGACCTTGAGGTGGGGTTGCTTGCTTGGAAATGTTTTCCTTTGTTCTTCCCCATTCAAGTGTTTTATTTGACTACACTGTATATAGCAAGGAACACTTCACTGCACCACGACTTTGAAAGGAGAAGCAGGGCACGTTTTCAGTCGCTTTGGTGCCAGCATGGCAGAAACAGGTGACATCACCGGGGATGGATGGATGGATGTGGCGATTGGGGCACCCATGGAGAACGAGAATGTAGGAGCCTTATATATATTTGGGGGGAAACGAACATCTATCAACCCCAAGTACCTCCAGGTGAGCTCAATACCAGTTCCAACCTACAAAGGACCTACATTACTTATGCTGCCTCCCAAGATGCCCTTGCTCAATGCAACTACCTCATTTCTCCTATTCTTTGTGTACTTAGAGGCACATCTAGAGTTGTTATACTGGTCCTTTTCTCTGAAATTTCTCTGAAATCGTTTTTATAGAGATTCTAGTCAGTGTTGTTTATTACTTTATTTGATGCAATCTGGTGTTTAGCACTGGGTGGATGGGGGGGGGAAATAAAATACTTTTGCAGCACTAACCTTTCCAGTGTGGGCAAACTGCTATGGAGGCTTTTCATGGTTCTTCTGACTTTAATTTAATTTTTTCTTCTTGGAGGGTCTGTTTATTTTATTTCTTCATGCTGATTGCAGTTAAAGGATAACCTCTTAAATTTGCCACTTGAATGGCTTCTCTTAGGGTGCTTCCAGATGGTAACTGTTTTGCAGGTCAGGTTCAATCACATATTGACAAATTCAGGTTGTGCAATTAAAGTGGATTTGACATTATTACAAAGCAAGCCCACTTCTTGTGATGTCATGTAACCTACCCTCAAACAAATCAGGATAAATTCTCAATAAACATGTCGTCTGAAAGTAACTTGGGTTGGTCCTAGGTCAGTTTCTGTTCCCACGGGAGGTAGGCTTTAATTTCTCTATGGGTTAGATCTAGGCTTATTCATACTTAGAACTGACCCAATGAAGTTCCATTAATTTCAGTAGGTCTACTTTTAGAATGACTGCATCTGGAGCAAGCCTATTATCTATCTATCTCTATCATTGCATTAATTAATTAATTTATTTAACTGCTTTTTATATTTGAGTTTTTATGTCTTTTTAATTATATAATTGCATTTTATTTTAAATTCTTACTGTGAAGCATCCTGGGTATGGAGGGTAGTATGCAAATATTTTCAATAAATATTTTTCTGTGAAAAATAAAATGAAAGAAACAAGTAATTCTACATCCCTTTCAAGAAAGGAAAAAGACATTGGGGCAATTCAGAGGCTATTCATTACTAGCCCTCCACCTGCTTTCATTAGAAATAAATTAACTGGACTGAACTGGAGTAATGGTTTTGATTAATGTGACTTGGAATTTAAGAGAATGAGAACTACCCCAGAGTAAACACTGTAGAAGATTATTGACCAGGGGAAAGGTATTACTGAATAACATAGTAGGCTACTGTGTGGAGGACCTCTTGAATTCCACACTTTCAGCTAAGTGTGGAAAAACAATGCCTCAGTGTCACTCAAGGGCTCTAATGTGAAAGCAACCTAAGAGAGAAATTCTCAAGACGATTTGTACTCACTTGAAATGTTTGTGTCTGTTTTTACACCATTCCATATCAGAATGCTGCTAGGTTTTGATTTTCTTTAAAAAGAAAAGCATAGTATAATATTTTGATGGGCTGTCTTTCAGTTGGGAATATGTACAGATCTTTTGATGCCTCATTTATTGTTAACCTTGTTTTGTGAGGGTCATAGAGTCTCTCTGTCTGGCCTTGAGGCCACCCTCCTTCCATTTTGCATCCTTCATTCTTTTTTTTTCAGCGCATTGAAGGGCTCAAGTTTTCTGGAGGGTTTTTGTACTTTGGCCAAGCTGTCAGTGGAGGAACAGACCTTACAGGGGATGGCCTGAAGGATATTGCTGTTGGACAACAAGGAAGGGTCCTGTTAATGAGGTGAGAATGAGGAGCAGGGAAAGCCTTGCTCTCCCCTCCCTGTTCTTATTCTGTTTCCTCTGAACAGGAGAAAAATCATTTCCATGGATGCCCTAGCAGAGAGGTAAATGTTATATGTAGAAGTACATATTCTCCTTTATTTCCTTGTTTAAATTTAGTCCCTATCGTAATAAAGAGGCTCAGCACAGCTTACAGTTTTAAATACACACAAAAGCTATCAAATGGCAGTGCAAAAGCTGTGCAAATGGCTGCAGGAATAATAATTTTAAAAATATTATTAAATACAGATGAATGCTGTGATTGCAGTGGGTACCAAATTCAACACCTGCAACATTCAAAGGGTTGCTGCCAGTGCTAGTCCTACTCAGAGTAGACCCTTTGAGATTAATGGGCATGTCTAACACTTTCCCCTAAAGTTACATTATTTGGTTGGAGAACACTTTCCCCTAAAGTTACATTATTTGGTTGGAGAACTGCATCACAAAATTCAGAGAAGTGCTGCATTTTGAAGGATAGCCATGTTTTTCTTCCTGTACTGTTTTGGAAGGCGTGAATTAGGTAAGTTGGTATTAAAATCCTAACCAAACTGAATTTTTTTCCTATCCCTACTGACAGGACATGTCCTGTTCTACGTGTGTCGGTCTCCATTGAGTTCTTCCCTCCTTTAATCCCCACCTCAAACTTCCAGTGTCAGGAACAGGAATCTCTCAAGGCTGAAGCCAGCATGGCAAAAGTGTGCTTTACCGTTGCCAAAGCTATTCAGGATAAACTAGGTGAGGCCACAATGCTTGCTCTGGCATAAGCCTGTGTGGGACACGGAGTGGGGTTGGGAAGTGGTATAGCTCTCTCTGCATAACCTGAAGAAGTGTGTATGCACACGAAAGCTCATACCAAGAACAAACTTAGTTGGTTTCTAAGGTGCTACTGGAAGGAATTTTTTAATTTTTTATTTCGTTCTGTATAACCTGAACCATCTTGGCTAAAGTCCTCTCCCTGGTGTACTTATGTGTGATGGGAGTTTTTGACATGAGATGAATTCAAGCATCCCACCACATTCATCCAGAGGACTGTACCACATAACCCTCTACACATTGAAAAGGTTAAGAGATGCCCATCTCAGGTGTGCCTTTCCTCTGTCTCGGCATAGTGTAGAATTCTAGGTCTCATCAGCCCTTGCTGTAAAGATTCAAGAAAGAGTCTGACACCAACTCTAGGTATTCCTCACCAGCCCCACTTTCAAGGTAGCTGCTCCTTGGCCTTCACAGTCAAGTCAGTCGGTGCTGAGTCCATCCTTACCTGGACATCCTTATCTGCATGAAGATCTAGGGTTGCCAGTGGCAGGATGGGAATTCTTGCCCTCTCCTCCCCAATGGGCAGAATCTGTGCCTTTAAGACAGAAATCAGTAAGTGCAGCTTTTCTCCGCATGGAGTTTTAGTGCTGGGGAATTTTTTACTGCTGACTTCCACCTGCTTTTTAAATCTACAGAACCTCTGTCCAAAAAAGGGGTTGAGCTGCATTCCTCTGTAATCTGCCCTTCCCCAGATTCCTTGCCATGGGAAGAGACTTGTATCCTGTACTTTGAGTGGGTGGCTGAGTGGAAGGAGGCAGGCAGAATCTGGAGGCCCCGTGGTGTGCCCTGGTCCTGGGTGTGCTGCCCCAGGCGCTCAAACAGCTTCCTCCATCACTGCTAGTGAGAGGTTGTAGCTTGTGATAGTCCAAGGGCCAGACAGAGAGGCGTGGAGGGCCACTTTCTGCCCTCAGGTCTGAGCTTCGCTGTTCCTGCCCTCCCAACTTCTTCCTAGTTTCTTTTCTCATGCCAACCATAACCCCCACCCTCTTATTTCTCTTTCTCAGGTGAAATCTCTAGTGACCTGTACTACACTTTGGCCCTAGACCATGAGAGAACAAAGATTCGAGCCACCTTCAGCTCTAAATCAGCCCTGACTGCAAACATTCAGATAGGCCTTGAGAATAAATGCCAGAACCACCCAATTGAGTTGCCTGTAAGTTTGGCCTTATGCGCAGCATTACTTCCCTTAGATATCTGAGGTACAATATTGGGGGTGGGGTGGGGTGGGGTGGGCGGTTCCAGACCATCCACTATTTTGCTATTTTGCAGGTGGGATTCAGGTGCACCCTGGCAAATTCAAGTTGCACAGTTAAAGAGGATTTGGCACCCTTGCACAAAAGACCCGCTTGTTTAAAAAAGGGTAGTAATGGGAAAATGTGATGGAAAGTGTGGAATAACACTTGTTTGATGTGAGGTCATACAATCTCCCTGCAAACTAGTTGGAATGGATTATCCATAAACAACCAACATCATATAATCTTACCACAGACTTTGTGCAAACCAATGAGGATGAACGCTCAATAAACAGGTTGTCTGGAGAAAGTGTCTTAAATTTGAGAGGCTCTGTCTTTCATCTCCAATCTATATGGGAATTGTGAGTGGGGAGAGCATCGTACATGGGTCCTGCTTTTGAGCTTCTCATAGTCATTTGATTGGCCCCTGTGAGAAGTTGAATGAGATGAGCCTGATACAGCAGCTCTTCTGATTTGTTTCACCACTAGATGGGGAACAGAGCATAGCATTGTAAATGTGGCCAAGAGTATCCTATACAGTCATTCCTTATTTCTTGGCAGACTATGATGGCTTGTATCCATTACTATATAAGCACATATCAGTGCAGTACTGGAATTGCATGTTTATTTTCTTTTGGGGAGGCACACACTTTATGTGCATTGCTGGTGCAGTGTTCTTCTGGCTTGCAGGAGAGCCACACAGAAAAGTAAAGATTTGAGAAATCCGAAGCCACCAAGTTATTTTCAGTTCTGTTCCTTTTGGGGGCGGGGGGCTGGTGGGGAAACTGAAATATCCGTAGCATCCTTTTGACTATCTCGGATACATCTTTTTGGTTCAGAAGCAATATGTAAAGTAGACCTTCCCTGATATTATCATGCAGTGAAAAAAGAAACTCACTTTTAGCATGCAGAAACTCTATTTTTGTGCAGAGTGTATACATTCAGTATGCATTCTAAGGAAGTCTCTTTCTGTGCTCCAATCTTTTAGATATGCATTGAGGATACTCTGACGCCTATCACCTTGCGGCTCAATTTCAGCCTCATAGCGAAGCCCATCGCTAAAGCCCGCAAACTACAGCCCATCCTGAGCAAAGACTCAGAAAAGAACCACACAGCACTGGTGAGTAATTCAGCCCCAAGTCTTTTTATTGCAAAATGAGAGCCAGCAACATTATAGCAGGATTCCTAGTTAAGGATGGGGAAGAAATTCAGTTCTATTTGCACTGAAAGGCAAATCTGCCTAATTCTCACTTTCTGAAACAATTCATGAATGGAAACATGGTCATCCTTCAAAATTCCACACTTCTCCAGATTTTCCATGTAGTTCTCCAGCCATGTCCCCCCCCCCCCCGAAAATGCAAATACTTGGGTAAAGGAAGCATAAAAATTCATACATTTGTGAAAATAACATACAAACCTGTGTTATATTAGGGGAAATTGTTTGCATGAATTTGTATATTAGGAAAAATTCACACTAAAATGCTGATGAGTTTTCACAGGGACTTAAAAAAAACGAACAGGCAAACTGATGTGGAAATATGAAGAACTGAACTTTTGTACTGGAAAAAACGAGAAACTGAAAGGCCAATTTGCATATCCCTGCTCCTTGTTGAGTGAGCCCACTACATTATGGTCCTCATTGCGCCTTCCCCCTGCTCCTAGGTGCCACTGACACCCTCATCTAGACAACCTTGTGGCCATGAGCTATTGTGCAAGCACAGTGGGGGGGCATATGGTTTGTCATGTGCAAATGAACAATGTAAAAGAGGTGGTGATTGTGGGGGTGAAACACAGGAGAGGGAAAGGCTTGGCTGGACCTGAGTAGAGGTCATCCACCAAAGAACTGGGTTCCATCATTAGTATTTGGTGCTTAATTCTTCTCTCCGCTAATAATTTCTGTGCCTACAAAAGCAAAATGTTGTGACCTGCATGCTTTTACAGCTCCACTTTGAGAAAAACTGTGGCACGGATGGGAAATGTGAAGACCGTTTAGAAGCATCATTTAATTTCTCAGGGTAGGAAAATATTTGCTCTTTCTGTTTCTATTTTGCCTCTCCATTATCTTCAATATACTGTATCTAGTTTATCTGGGCATCAGGGCTCCAAAAAATAAAATTCTCTGTCTCATGGTTTTGTCACTGTGGTAAGGATATCCCCCCCAATAGTTCTAGGATACACAGATCTGCCATTTCTCACCTATGAGTGGGTTATTTCTCCAGTCACTCACTGGATTTATATTCTGCCTTAACATTACCAGGTTGATTTTAACACAGCTTTCACACCCACTTTCACATTGTTCTGATCAGATTCACCTTTATGAATGTTTTCCTGTTATTGGTAACTGACGGACTTGTACCTTAGAAATTCTAAGAAAATAAATCAGTGCCCATGAAGTTGGATGAGATGAAGCATTTAGTATATTTGCTAAATATTTGGTGTTTGCAAACATTAATGCATGCCCTCTTATTGTATTGGTTTTATTTTGTTGTTCAAATAGAGGAGAATTGCCTACAGACTGTCAGTATTTTGTGGGAGGAGTTCAAGCACGTAGAAATTGAGATTGGTGCAATTAACGTCGATTAAAATGCTCTGGTGCAACAAAGCTACTTAACACCTCCCCCCCCAAAACCCTTTGCAGTTAGGAAAGAGATGGGGAAATGCACTATAAAAGTGTGGGTAAAATGAATTTTTAGTGGGAAGACAGATAGACACCCCACAAACAAATCAGGGATGAATTCAGAATCAGTGCTCATTGTTGTATAGCCTCCAAACAGATTGGAACTAATGTGCAAAAGAGATCAGATACAGGGGAACCACCATCACATAAGCTTTGTGTGAGCAAAGCAGGATGAATGCTGAATCAATAGGTCATCTGGATTTTCAGAGTTGCTAGGAGGAGTCTAAATCTCTTGGATATTTGAAAATCTCTATGTATCTGAGACCTCTAATCCTGCACACTCCCCTCTTTTTTACACACAGCCTGGACATTGTAGTTGTAGGTCTGACTGGTGAGTTCAATGTAACAGCTTTCATCCAGAATCATGGAGAAGACTCTTACAGCACCACACTGGGCTTTTTCTACCCTGCAGGGTTATCCTACCGCAAGGTCACTTTACCACAGGTGAGTGGAGCAGGAGGGATGCAGGCATGGGGAAGAGCAAGGACAGTGAGCAGGTGGAGGGATGGGGGCTGCTTGGGAATTATTGTCTTGATCCATTCATAAACAATAAATGCCCCACCCTTTCTCAGCCCAGCAGGAGGGGCGTGAGTGTTAAGTGCCATTCAGTTACCGCGTCTGAAGAAGATGTCGGCAGGAACACCACCTGCAATGTCAATCACCCAATTTTCTACAGTAGAGCAAAGGTATATTCTTTGAATTCATTGCCACAAGATGTGTTCATAAGTGCTACCTTAGGGCTAACTGTCACATTCAGAGAAACAAACAAAAACAAAGCAGGTGTCCTTCTGGAATTGTAGCATTCAGAGGACATTGCATGATTAAATGTTCCCTGTAAGTCTAAACTCAATTGCCTGTGGAAAGTTAGCATGTTAAGGGAAAGGGTTGTTGCCTAACCACCTGTCAGAGGACAAATGCTGACTCCCTCAGCCTGAAAGCAGAGTTGAGCGCTGCACCTCATAGTCAAATTTGACTGGGCTTAACTGCCCAGGGGTCCTTTACCTTTACCTGATGCACTAGTCTGTGTGCAGGGAGTTGTTTTTGTGTTCAGTGTGGAAAGAATGGCCTGATTCTCTTAAAAGAGAGATTGAAATGTCATTGAAAATGATTTTAATAATTGCCCCATCCCCCCCAAAAAAATAAGGGGAAAAAGAAGTATTTTAAACACAATATTGCTACCCCTCCGACAAACCCTCCAGCCTGCAAATCAGATCCAATAAATAAAACTTACTGCTGCTTTGCAAAAAAGTAGAGGCAAATGAAGGCCATAGAACAGCATGAGTGGTATGCTGAGTCATAGGTTCAATCTTCAGCATATATTTTTATTATTGTTGTTGTGGTGGTGTTGGTTGTTATTGGTATATTCCACCTTTTATCTCCAAAGAGGTCAAGGTGCCATGCACACTTCTCCCCTTCTTGATTTTATCCTCACAACAATCCTGTGAAGTAGTTTAGGCTAGAAGAGCAGTGATTGGCCAGTGGGCTTCATGGCTGAGTGGGGATTTGACCCCTGATCTGTCAGGTCCTAGTTAAGCACTCTAACCACTACACCATGCTGGCAGCAGGATAGGGGGAATAAATACCCCCCTCAGAAGTTGCTGCCAGCCAGAGTAGGCAAGACTAGCCTAGATGCGTCGGTGGTCTCACTCAAAGTACTGCAGGTTCATGTGTTAAGGGCAGTCCAGGTATAGACTACCTTCTCTAAGGAAAGCCCTCCATACATATAAGCCTTCACATGTAGAAATAAGAAATCATATCAGTCTCCATATGTTGGTGTATTGCAGGTTATCTTCATTGCCACATTTGACGTCTCCCCAGATGCTGATCTAGGGGACACTCTGCGGATCATGGCCAGTGCCAACAGGTGATGTTCACAGATTTGCAGCTTTATGTGGCCTAATGTGGACCCCATGTTTCTTATAATCATTGGGTTTGGAGGGGAGGGAGAAGAGTGTGAAACAGATCTGGCTGCAATGTGACAGGGCAGTGGTGCTCGATGTAGTGCATGATGGAAACACTAATGTATGAAGCAGAACATGATGGAATAGTGCATGATGTTCAAGCCCTTAAAAAAAACTAACATATCTGTTCTCTTCCACTTGCCCAGTGACAACGGTGGCAACATCACCAAGGATACAGTTCACGAAGCAGATTTGCCTGTCAAATATGCTGTGTATATCATTGTCACAGCGTAAGTAACTATGGATGTTTCAGGGGTAAAGCAGTGCTTGTAGAGTGCCCTCTAATAGAGCTAACCCTGATTCCAACTCATAAGGATATTACCTCTGAGATCTCCCTTTCCCATCACCATCCTAGCCCGTTCCCCTTTCTCACAGATGTTCATTTCTCTTTCATCTTCACAGCATTGAGGAGTCAACCAAGTACATTAACTTCACAGCTGGCCAAGAGGATGCAAGCAAGAACGTGGAACATCGATATGAGGTAAGGGCAAAGGGGATGACAAAGGGTGGCTGGTGGTTGGTAGGAAGAGGAAAATGGTACAGGCAAGGAGAGGATAATAAAGGAATGATGGGAAAGAATGAAGTCTCAACAAAAGCTTTAAAAGTGAGGTTACTTGAAGCCAGGATTTCTGTAGACTTATATTAGTCTTATATTTGTTTAGCTTGCCATAAGAATCCAGGGCATTGTAGTTTGAGGTGCTTCTGGCCTGTCACTATTTTTGAGTGATATATACTGGCAAATTCAAGTTGTTTAATGAAAGTTGATTTGGGGTTCTTGTGCAACAAACCTGCTTCTTCCCCAAATCAGACTTTGTGCTAACCAGTCAGGATGAATGCTCAATAAACAGACTACCTGGAAATGACTTTGGTTGGAGTACTGAGAATTCCCTGCCTGCAGAGAAGCTGCTTGGAAAAGGGCACTGGGCCCTCTCCCCTGTTGGCCATATGTTTAATTAGTTTTCTAACAGCTAATTAAGCTTTAACCCCACCCCCGAACTATTTTGGGACCGGATCTGGTGTGGTCCATGGGTTGACCCAGGGTGGCTGTGCATGATAGGGCCATAGGGAGAATGGGAGGGAGCAGCTGGGCACTGCCCAGGTTTCAAATGGTACTGAGTGGGGTGGAAGAAGACACCCAGGACCCATGATGTGTTCTGTCTGCCTTGAACAGTGTCTATTTCACTTTCAGGTGAAAAATCTCCGTCAACGAAATGTCCCCATCTCTGTGACATTTCAGATCCCTGTAAAACTGAAAGGGATCCAGGTGTGGAATGTGTCTCAGGTTGTCTCTTCCCAGGTATAATTATCTGCTCATTCTCTAACCACCCCAATGTGTACCGGTAATCCCCCTAATCTCTTACAAAGTGCCTCTGCTCACCTATTTATCTTGTTGGGGAAATAGGAACCACAGATGAAAAGCATGCCATATCCTACTCCCAGCCTGCCAGATGTGGGGCTGGCTTGAATTTAGGACCTCCAAGAAGGAGGTTGATTATTTAAATTGTCTCTTTTCCCATAGTCTCAGTTTGCCAGGTGTGTCTTGGAGAGAGAAAGTGCTGGCACCAAAGATTTCCCAGTGACAAAGGACCTCCCCCTTCTGGTGAGTTTAGCATACTGCAGCCTCTCCCCAGGATCACCTACATCCGTTGTTTATAAGAGAACACAAGAAGAGCCCTGCCAGATCAGATCACTGGCCCCTTCCATCCAGCAACATGTTCTCAAAGTAGCCAGCTAATGCCTGTGGGAAGCCCAAAAGCAGGACTTGAAGCTCCTAGCTATCTAGAGCTAGTGTGATATTGTGTTTAGATGTGTTTGACTAGGGCTAGGGAAGTCTGGTTCAGATCCTCACTCAGCCATGAAACTTTCTGAATGATCTTGGGCCAGCTACTCTCTCTCAGTCTAACCTGCCTCACAGCAGAGACCATCCTCTGAACTATGGTGGCTAGAAAATTCTTTAATAAAAAGTAAGTAGATGTTTTCAGGATGTTGAATTGCCATGCTGCATGCTGTCTGAAGATATCTCTGCTCAGCAGTGAGTTTTCCCTTTGGCGTTGCTCACCCCAGCTCATCTTTCCACTTCCCTCAGGACTGTTCTGTAGCCTCCTGCAAGATAATCCGTTGTGACATTTTGTCACTGAAGACACGGGAGCCGCTGGAATTCCGGATCAAGGGGGATGTCGGTTTCCAGTGGGCATCTCAGGTATAGAGGTTGCCACTGATGGGTATTACATTGAGGTTTTCTAAAAAGACAAAACAAAATGTGACCTGCAAAATGTTAATTTGCTCTGCTGGTCAGCAACTTGTCAGTGTCTGACAAGGGATTCCCCTCTCTCAGAAGGAATTGGTCTCTTTTCCCCAGATCCAGCAGAAGAAAGTTGCCTTGGTGAGCATGGCACAGATTTCCTATGATGAGAAAAAATACACACAGAAGGAAGGCTTTGCACAGGCCCAGGTAATGGGAGGAAGGGGCAGTGGTGCACTTAGTTGGCTTTAGGACTCCCTCAGATAACCTGCTTATTCATCCTTCATTCTGATTTTCTTGCACAAAGCTTATGCATTGGTTAGGCACTGAACATTTGAGAGTTAGACAGTGGTTTTACTGAACATTTGTGATATGGCAAGTATTCATTCTTTATTAATCCTGATTTGCTTTTGGAGTGTTTACGGATCTTCCCAGTAATCAGTTGTTTGCCCAACACTTTCCAATGCAGTTCCCCATCTCTTTCCAAACCACAAAAAGTCCAGTATTTTTTTGAAGTGGATTTGTTGCACCAGGGCAGCAAAACCCTTTAATCCACTTCAGTTGTGCAAACCTTACATTTTGGTATGTGTTTCAATCCCTCCTGCAAAATACTGGCCATCTTTAGGCACCTTTAGACTATGAACTATGAGGATATGATGCTGCTTTCAGGGCAGGGAGAGCACCAGCATCACCCAGTGCTTATGCTGGGGTCTAAACTCCTGGGTTTTCTGCCAGAGATGTTTACCCTTGGACTGAGGGAGGGAGAGAGCAAGAGCAGAAAACTGGCAGCTGGACCTGTAGCCTCCCACTCCCCCCCCCCCCAGCACTTGGGTTAGAGGATGACATCAGGATGCCTTGGTTAGTCTGGCTCTGTTCACTTTCTTCCCACCCAGGTGCAGACCATGGTGGAACAAATAGAGATGTACAACTACCTGCCTGCGATCATTGGCAGTGCCATTGCGGGGCTTGTTCTTCTCGCTGTCATTGCTGCAGTCCTCTACAAGGTGAGGCAGAGTTGCAGGGGGAGTCTGATGAGAAGCGAAGGAAGGCTTAATCCAGATGTGGGGAAGATTTATAAGGCTTCTGAATTTCGTCTGTGAGGCCATTTTTTGCAAACCACACCCACCTGACATATGATGTCAGGTTCACATATGTGTCATATTTATTAAATTTCATTAAAAAATATTAAAAAATAATGCGGTGGTTGACAATGTGTGTATGTATGTACACACACTTTTAAAAAAGAAAAAAAGGAAAACCACAGGTCACCAACTAACTTTTACAGAACATGTTTTTCTTAATTGTCTGCATAAGTCTGGTGGCAAAGAAAAGTATTCAGCAAATCTTTAAAGGTTAATATAGAAGGTGCCTGTCAAATTGCTACTGGAAGTTCATTTCACAGGGCTGGGCTGATGACACTACTCAGTTTAACACTGAATCAAGTGAGCCTCACCAGCTTGGGGGACAACCAACAATGTGGCAACCAGCAATGTGGCACCCACAGGCATCTACAGAAGCCTTCCCTACTTCCAACATGGTCTGCTATGCCTGCCCCCACCCCCTCACTGAAATTCGGCTTAAAAGCAGCAGTTTAGTATAGCCAATAGAGTAGATTGTGGTGTGTGTGTGTGTGTGCACCCCATGACAATTTCTTTCATCTGTAAAGGTCCCAAAAGGCTGGTGATGCCTGCATTTCTGTTTGTGAAGTGACAACAGAAAGCATGTGCTTCTTGAGCATGTTCAGAGTGCTTTCCTCTCCTCAGTGGGGTAATCCTAGGTGGGTGGAAGGCAAATGGCTTCTGCTGCAATCAAAGGATGTGATTTCCATGCCACAGTCTCAGAAATAAAGCACTATATTTCTAGAAGAATGAAATGTAACATTATTCTTCTCTTTCACCTGCTCCCTGCTCCTTTCTTTCCTTCTAGGTTGGGTTCTTCAAGCGCCAATATAAGCAGATGCTTACTGAGGCTGGGGCTGGTGACGAAGCTGCAGATCCCACCCCACAACCCACCCCTCAAGACCTAGACACCTCTCCTCCCAGCAAAGACACTGTCTACTAATAAGCCTCCTGTTCCTCTGCAGCTTTTCAATACTCTGGGGAAGGTAACCCTCAAAAGCCCATTTGAAGGACATAAGAAGAGCCTTCCAGGACCTGACCAAATGTCTAGATTCCCACAGTGGTCAACCAGATGCTTCTGAGACAAACAGGTCTTGGAGGCAATAAATTTCCCCCCATTGTTGCTCCCTAGTGACTGGGATTCAGAGGATCCATTGCAGCTCTGTGATAGCCTTATTTTCTGTGAATCCTCCCCCTCCTTTAAAAGACATCTATTGTAAGCTCTGGACCATCATCATGTATTGTGACATTTCTCCTTAACCAGAGAGATTCTCCTTTTACCCCTTCAGCAGACTGGACATAAAAAAGGACCACAGTATTACAGTTTATCCCCAGCATAATGTGCCACATTTTCTAGCACAAATTTACATCTAATTCTGTAGGCTGATAGTAGAGTTGGAAGGCGACTTCATTTGTGCTGCAAAAATGCCACTGAATATGTCAAACTAGGATTCTCTTGAACAATTTTTGATCCAAAGCCTATTTTAGGGGAGTAATGGAGTCTTCAGTGTCCTTGGTAGCACTTTTTCGTTTAGGCAGTACAATAATTAAGGGAATTGAAAGCAGTGGTTGTTTTTGAAGCTGAGAAATACTATGCGGGTACTGTGGGTTTTCAAGGGGAAAACTAAGAGATGTGGACAACTAGAGTTGAGGGAGAAATTTGGTTTGGTTTGCTGTTTCATGTGAACCTAACTAATTCAATTTCTGAAACAATGCATGAATCACAGCACAGCTAGCCTTCAAAATTTGCCCTTCCCTGAACTTTGTGATGCAGTCTTCTGACTAAAAAAAGTGTGGATTATAGGAAAGCATGTATAAAATGCATATACTAATTAAATAATATGTAAAATATACAGGGTACGGGGAAACTGCTTGCAAAAATGTATAGTAGGGGAAATTTGGATTAAAATGCTGATGAATTTCCATGAGGACTGTCTTTTAAAAAATGACTGCAAAGTGATGTGGAAGTGTGGCAAATTTAACAACTTGAATTGTATTGTTTTTGTGTACAATTGTTGTAAACAACTCTATTTTTTTATAAATAGCAGTATCAAATTATTTTTATAAGTAAAAAAGAAGAAATTGAAGAGAAACCAAAATTGACAGATTTGTCAACCCCTAGAGACAACCTAACACAAAACGGAAGCATTCAGCAGTGTGAAAAAGAGAAATACTTCTCAAAATACTAAAATAAGGTAATTAAAAACTGATTTGAAAAAACAACAAACAAACTTGGAAAAGCACCCCCTCCCCATTGTTTCCAGTTTTATTAAACTCTAGCCCACAGAAGTTTTGTTGTTGTTCAGTCATTCAGTCGTGTCTGACTCTTCGTGACCCCATGGACCAGAGCACGCCAGGCACCCCTATCATCCACTGCCTCCCGCAGTTTGGCCAAACTCAAGCCAGTCGCTTTGAGAACACTGTCCAACCATCTCATCCTCTGTCATCCCCTTCTCCTTGTGTCTTTGTCCATGGAGTTTTCTTGGCAGGGATACTGGAGTGGCTTGCCAGTTCCTTCTCCAGGTGGATCACATTTAGTCTAAACTCTCCGCTATGACCTGTCCATCTTGGGTGGCCCTGCATGGCATAGCTCATAACTTCCCTGAGTTATTCAAGCCCCTTCGCCACGAAAAGGCAGTGATCCATGAAGGAGAAGTTTACATTGTTATAAATGTGTTAGTCTTTAAGATGCCACACACTGTTGTTTCTGTTGCAACAGACTAACCTGGGGATATTGCCACGGGACTATACTACAAGGTTGTAGAGAAATACATTTCAAAGGATGCTTGTTTTTATTGGCCCCATGTGTTTCAGCTCAAATGCCTTCCTTCCTTCCTTCCTTTTTTTTAAAGGTTACACTTAAAGCAAAAGGTTGGCTACTTTAAAATGTTCATTTATTTAGATGAATTATCCAGTGGTTTTATGGTGGAATCAAGATTTACGGTAGTTGTGTTCTCATGACCATTACCAGAAGAGTGTCACTTGTAAAAGAGTGAGTATGGCATCAGAGCTTGGGTGGTAAAGTACGGTGGGGTGTGTGAGCTGGTGCCTTGGTAGCAGGAGGACATTCTTTGGAACTGGGTGGGTTGTGGATGAGTTGCCATCATTCAGGGATGTCACTGCATGTTTGTCATGGACTGGCTAGATGCAGAGGGGTGGTGGGAGGCCATTGGGAAGAGTTGCTGTGATCACTGGGTCTGAGCTGTTTTGGTTTCTTTGAATAAAGTGTTAACTTCACTAACCTCAGGTGTTTTATTGCTGACCTGCTCCAGACTCCAGTTCCCAGCAATGTTGCACCTTTGGATTTCATGATGTCACATAGCTGTGTAATATGCACTGAATCCAACTGCCAATACTTGATGCTCTTTACTGATGTAGAAGTCACATAGTTGGCAGTGAAGAGAGGTCTGAAGGCAGGAATAGGATAAGTCTGGGTTCTTAAAGGGTTGGAAAAAGGGAGAGCTAGGCTCTGGTGGACAACTAAAAGCAAAGCATGGTAGGGGGAAAAAATCTGTCAAAGGAGCAGAAACATGAAAGTGAGGGAGCCCATGCTTGACCAGCCTAGATGGAAGTAATAGTGTTTGGGGAAATGTCAGAATTCTGCAAAAAAAAAACAAAAAAAAAAAAAACACCATACTATCTCAAACACCAAATTTCAATTTGATATAAGACTTAAGTTAAATTTCAGCACATACTTTGTCATATGTTACTTACAATGTGTCCTAGCTCCATTCTTATCTTATTAACGCAACTAGAGTATTCCCTGCTAGACACCCTCTGAAGACTGGGCATTCTGCATTTGCTTTGAGTATAGCTATAAATAGACCCCAGGAATCCAAGGGTGGGGAGAAGAGGCTGGTTGGTTCCTGGGCCTCAAGCCAAGGGTACTGAGACCTTGGTCTTTAAACATGTGTTGGTTGATGGCCTTCCTGGATAATATTCAAGCTGCACTATGTTTGTCTCTCAGATTGATTGGCCAAGCATGGTCAGATGGGCATAACTGTCAGGTCCGGCAAAGGGGAGGAGAGGGCTGTGCTGTAGGGAGTGTGCAGGAAGGCCTTAAACACAGGAGAGTGAAGAGACACCAACCAGCCCGACGAGGAGAGACCTCTATTGTCAACAAGCTCGGACGTCCTTGGCTTCACACATGATTCCCTGGTGGAGGGCCACACGACTGGTGGCCCAGGGACGAAATCTTGCCACAAAAGCTGCTAGTGGGCACCATGGTGATGGGTCAGGTGGTAAGTGGATTCAGTAAGAGACAAGGCCAAAAGCATAAATGATTACTGAAAAAATTGTTGAGCAGCACCACTGTTCTTAGGTTATGATTGCTACCTATTTATTTATTCTTTCTTTTACTTTAATGGTTATGGGGAAAGTGTACACTTTAAAAAATTAATTTTAAGAAACTTTATTTTAACTTGGGGAACATAAATGATGCCTGAGATTTAATTTGCTCCTTGCTTCCACTTGCCTGTCCCTTGCCCAGTTTTTGTTTCAAAAGACCTTTGCTTCCTTTAATAATCTGTTATTGGGACACTATGAAAGGTATATGCCTTTTGGAATGGGGTCCCTATGAGGTTTGGAGAAGTGTCTGTCCTAGGAAGCTAAGTACATATTAAAGTGACGGCATCTTCCACTATCTAGTTCTATAAGTGCTCCTTTCTCTACACCCCCACTCCCTGGCCAATTAACTGAAATATACTGCCCCATTGCTTTTCCTCTGGGTTTGTGCTCTTTGAAAGATGCCAGTGTTTTGGTATCTGATCTGTTTTCCACAAAAAAGGACAGCAAAGAAAGGGACCTTGAGAATGACCTTATTTGTCTGTTAGAGGGCACTGTGCAACAGCAGATCATAGAGTAGGTACTAGGCAGAGGGTACTTGCCCCCTGTGTTGCTCCGAGGAAGTGGATGCCACAACACCACACCAATGCCATTTGCTGCAGTTTATGCTCTGCATTTGGGATTATCCTGTTTTTCCTATTTGTGATGCAGTGCGAACATGGAAAATCTTGTCCTTTGTGGTGGCACTTCCTGGAGTGGCTGTCTGCATGTTGAATGTCTATCTGCAACAAGCAAATCACCCGCATGAACCACCTGAGTTCATCCCATATCATCACCTGCGCCTCCGATCAAAGGTAAGAATTAAGCAGGAGAGTTCTGATAATGGATTAGGGAGCATCATTTTCCAAAACAAATAGGTCAAGCTATGTGGCTTGGGATATTGATACTCAAAGGACACCATGTGAATTATTGTTTAGTCTTTTAAAATGTCAGCTGAATTTGATTTTTATTCTGTGGTTTTAGTTGTCTGCTATTTTACATCATACTGTGCTAGTTGCTTTAAAAAAATATCATTGTAATGATTGTCTTAATTATATTAAGGGGTATGCAATTTAAAAAATAAATAGATGGAAGGGGGTACTGGCAATCTAGCCCTCAGTTCTCTTTCTCTCTCCTTCTTTTTCAGCCTTTCCCCTGGGGTGATGGAAATCACACCTTCTTTCATAACCCTCACACCAACCCACTGCCCACAGGTTATGAAGGAGGCAGCCACCACTGAACCACTGTCATTCTCTCTTACGGGGGGGGGACAGGGAGGCATATACCCCTGTATAACTTTATTACTGCTTTGAGACAGGTTTCCAGAGATAATAAAATCACATTTTGATGGATGGAGCACTTTCTTGGTATTTCAAATTGTATTGTATTGGAGGCAGTTTGGGGGGATGTGGGGGAGGAGAGTGTTGTTCTGCCAAATTTTCAGGGGAAAGAGGTCAGATGGGAAACAGTTGATGCCCAATGCATTACATGGTAGCTTTCAGCCAGGGCTGCTGAGGTTAGCCTAGAGATGTTCAATCCCACTCCCGAAGAAGTCCTGAGTGAAAAATCTGTCAGGATTGCAGCTGATCTTGCTTGCATTGCTGTGCTTCCTATGTTTACAGTTCCTAAAGACCTGGATAACTTCATGTGTATTTTGCTCAAATTTGCATCATGTAATTCTTTTTTTTTAAAAAAAAATGTTGATAGTTATAAATTTATATCCACATACCAAGTCCAAGATGCCGCATAACTGCGAATACAACCACAAGACTTCTTCAGGCAGCAACTGTTTGCACAGCAGATTAAGCTGCAGGAGGAACAATCTGACACATCTACATGGTCCCCAGGCAGAAAAATCCCAACATTTCTCCTAAAAGCATTTCATCTAAATGCTGTGCCTGAGATCTTAAAACCCAGGACCAGGATTAATTTATGGGTAATAAGTGCATTTGCAGATATTTCTCCTTTTTCCCCTTCCATGATCCATTTATTCAAAACCTCTCCCCTTTCTTTTTGCAAAAGCTGGGAGAATTTGGGGATAGAGATACTGGTAGTTATATCTGGAGTACAAGGGCAGGGACCAGTGAATAATTGCTATGGACGATTGAGAAGGAACTGTGCAAGACACTTATGCCTCACCCCTTGACCACATAAATTTGGTTCAGTCTCCCTTCCAGCAGCTAAGATGCTGCTGTTTACATTCTTTTCAGTCTGCTACATTTATAAGGACAACAACATTTTTACACGGGTGTATTGCTGGATGTACTACAAACATAAGGCACTCTTTTTCACACTTCTGCAACATATGACTGAACTTCACCAGCCCATAGACACAGGAAGCCATGATCCCTAACTTTCAAAGCCATGATAGGCATATTTTGCTGCATAAAAGCACTTTTTTTGTAGGACTGTGTGTATGTCAGGAGTGGGGAACCTGTGGTCCTCCACCTGGCATTAGACTCCAACTCCCATCATCCCTGTCCATTGAGCATGCTGGCTGATGGGAGGGAGCTATTCAGCAACAGCTAGAGGACCACAAGTTGCCCATTCCTGGTACAGGCATTTCTCCACTTATGCATGTTTGACTTGCGCATGAACACGTGAAGCGTCGGGAAACAATTAAATTAATCTAAACTGCAAAAATGTGCGAACAGGGCAAAAATGGCCCTGATCTTTAAGGCCTTGGAGAATTGGAGTTTGAGAAAGGAGGTTTGGAAGGAGCAATTTTGGTGGCTTATTAGTGGAGTTCAGCTTTTTAGATGTTTTTCCTCACTACACATGATTTCACATACCGGTATATGCACGGTACCTGGGAATGTAACCCCCATGTAAGTGGGGAGACACCTGTATGGGTTATCACCTGTAATGATGTCACATGTACATATTTATCTGTGTGTACACATACTCCCCAACATACCTCAGCATGTGAGCAACTGTGATACACATGATGGTCATTTTCTACCATCAAAGTTCTTTCTATTTAAGGAAACTGCAATCTATGAAGCAGACCTCAGTTATGTTCTGGAGCAATTATCTCATCTTGTTCAGTCCATTTCATTATTATGGGCATACTATAAGACACCCTATAGAAGGAATGGGTTGTGGTCTTAGCTATCCTTTAGTAGCAGCGGAACTGGGGCCAGCACCAGTGTCTTGTGGTGGGGATCCTGCCACCTCACCATCTCCTGCCTCCAACAACTGTTTGTACTGTCGTTTGAAGAAGCCAACCTGGAAAGAAGGGAAGAGAGTGACAAACACACACAGAGAAAATATTCAAATGAAGGGTTTGCTCATCCTGGGGGTAATGGGTAAATGGTAAATGGCACCAGAAGAGTCAATGAAACAAGTATAGACCACATTTATACACTGGGCACCCCCACTTAGGTGTGGCAGCTTTCTGCCTCAGCCATCTCCCTAATTGTGTTTGTCTGATGTGGGCAAAAGTTACTCCCAAAGGCCCTCCCCTCACTTATAAGCATGCTTCTAAATCTCAGTCCTCACCTTGTAAAGAACAGCAGCAATCAGGGCAAGAAGAATGAGTCCCCCCACACTGCTGCCAATAATAATAGGAAGGTAGTTGTAAGGCTCCAGGAATTCCACTACAGTATTCGCCTACAGGGTAAGAGGGGGAAAACAGAGGGAGAACCTGGTGACGTCATGCACTAGGGTTAATTCATTTCAACCATGCCTCATCCAGAGCTACAAAAGGTAGCCTGGAATGCTGACTCCTTCCCAGCTCCTAATCCTAGAACAACATCTGGAGATGTCCAGGCTCCTAGCTATGGCCTATGGACAGTGTGTCTCCTTTTGACCCATCATTACCTGACTCAGTGGAAGGCCCTCTTTCTGGGTATATATTTTCTCATCGTAAGAAATCCTTGCTGAGCTCACCAGGGTCACTTTCTTCTGCTGGGTCTGAAAGACAGACAAACCCTCTCAGAGGTGGGATAGGTACTCGCCTGAAAGATTTACCAAGAAGGGATCCAAAAGGAGTAACTGGCTCTTTACAAAAAAAAAAAAAAAGTTCCTTTGTTGGTATAGAGATGTAACTGACTGTGAGCATATCTACTACACAGCAACTTATATTATTTGTATAACGTATTGTCATAGAGTCCCCCAAAGAATCCTAGAAACAGTCATTTGCTGAGGGTTCTGTCGAGAAGTCTGGTCACCACTGAAGAAGTGTTCCTGGAGTTCATAGAATGGTTGCACCCAAAGATGCAGCTGGTTCTGGGTGTGCCGCACAGAAGCATGCTAACACCTTACATGACCTTCCCACCCCTGCACCAATAAAGCCCCAGCAGTGGCCTTCATACCTGGGAGACCCATTGGAATCCCATCTTCCCCTTGATGCTGAACTCCAGCGGTTGCTTCTGCTCCAGGGATGGAATGTTGCACCGGATTGTTTTACAGGTGGCTACAGAGCAGTCCTGGAAGGAGGTGCAAGGATATCCTCAGATAAAGTGCTGATGCTGAGTATAGCTACCCCTTGACCTAAAGGGGTCCCCAGAGCCAGCCAGTCCAGCTGCTTCTGAAATAAGAATGCTAACTTTACAGTGGGGATGTACTCACCAGAATGGAATTTTTTCTTAGTTGTGCCACAAAATCTTTGGACCCTGGGGTCTCTCCTTCAGGGGTGCACTGAGCTAGGTGGTTCATCTAGGGAAAGGGAAAGCAAATTTCATATACTGGTATGTAAGGGGCTATGCATAGCCATTACAGGAGCCTTTCACTTGTAATTCATGTATTTCCACACTGTTTGTCTAAACAAGTATGCTAGTTCAAGGCTCAGGGCACATGCAAAATATCTCTTAACACAGGTTAGGTAGAATGGTTCAACTATACTGAGAATGACAGTGGGAAGAGGGGTGCTAAACATCAATGGAAGTCTGGCACTGTTCATGCTTATTGGTACAGGGCAGATTTTAATTCTTTTGTTGTGACCATGGAACCAGCAGGTAGGGAAGAACATAAAACTTGCTCTCATGGATCAGATTAAAGGAACAGCAAGTCCAGCAATGGCCAGTCAGGTACTTTTAGGAAACTCACAAGTAGACCATGTACCGGGACGATCGGAAGGTGGTAACCGAGGAAAATAAAGGAGAAAGGGTTGAGAGTAAGCAGAAACCAAAGATCTGACGGGGGCGAAGTAAATAAAGGGAGAGAAAACTGTAAAAGAACTGCAGGAGCTTTAGAGTGGTCCGCCGCCGCGCCACGAACGGAGAACAGAGTAAGGAAAAGAAACGGGCATAGCGGCGAGGAAAGAGAAAGGCTGCTCTGGATTTAGGGTGCTGTGCGGAGCTTAAAATCTGAGTCTCGGAAAACATACTCTCCCCCCCCTTGTACGAGAATAAGAAGACCAAACCGGCAAGCAGTAGAAGACCAAACCGGCAGGCGTCGAAAGAAATAGGGGTACCGACCCCCCGGATTACAAACATCGTTTGACTCCCCTGGATTACAAACATCGTTTGATCACTGTTGGACTATCGCAGAGGGGTTGAAAACATCGCGGAGAAGAAAGGTGACTATAAACTGCCGAACTGCTGGACTGCGTTTTGGGGAGCCTTTTGGGAGGGAGGGGGGTTTTACTTTACAGGTGAACTTTTGTTTATTCTTAAGGACAATCTCCTTAAACTGGTTGATATTGGACTGACATTAGAAAGGTTATTTAAGCGACTTCTTAGGATCTACAAAGTAGCGAGGAGAGAGAAGGGTCTGAAACAAAGAAATCGAAAGTAACTGTGGGACGCTGGTGAACAAAGAAATTGAAAGCAAAGAGAAGGGACTGCTGAACTGAACTGCTGATAGACGCTCTCCACAAAGTAATTGGCGCCACCTATAGGCGCAAATAAGGTTGTAAGGTGGAAATTAACAAGACAAGAGGGATTAGAGCCCCCTGGTGGTTGTGAAAATAATAGCAGATTGTAAATTTAAATAATAGCAGATTGTAAATTTAAAGTAAAATGAAGCCAGTTAAAGGGAGCGCAACACCAAGTGATAGAAGGCCCTCAAAACAGGAGGAAGGAAAGGAATGGGAAAGCTTATTATTAGAAATTAAAAAAGAGATAAGGCAAAGTGAACAGAATATTGAAAAAAAAATTGGGGACCTGCAAGAGTCCATGGATCAAAAATTTGAGAAGGTAGTAGGAGAGCTGTCAGAACAACTAAAAGAATTATCTAGTAAATCTAAAACAATAGAAAATTCAGTAAAGAGAGTTCAGAAAGAAGTCAAACAATCAAAGAAAGAAATAGAGAAAGTCAAAGAGGATATAGGCGATCTGAACAGAGTCCAGGAGGAAATGCTGGACAATATTGCTATGTTAGAACTTAGGCAAAAGCAGCTTAATCTTAAATTCCGCGGGATTCCGGTGGAAGTGAACGAAAACATAAGGAAGAAAATAGTGAGTGAATTGGCCAGATGGTTAAATATTAAAGAGGAAAATGTGGACTATTCCATCTTAAATGTTTTCAGAATTGGGGTGAAGTCGGCGAAAGCGAGAGCGAGAAAATTACCAGGTGATTGCCTGGTAATGCTTAATTCGATGGACCTTAAGAACGAAATTTTGAAGTTAAGCTATACACAGAAATTAATAATAGGAGGAAGGGAAATTATCATATATAAAGAAATTCCCACAAGATTTTTGAAGAAGAGAGAGCCGTACTTAACCCTGGCAGGAATTCTGAGGAAAAAAGGGATAAGTTTCCGATGGGAATTTCCTGAGGGACTTACCTTTTATTTCAAGAACAAGAGATTTAAGATTAAGAGTCTACAAGAATTAAAGAAATTCACCAGAAGATATCCGAAAGAATTGGGGCTGGAAGAGGACAAGAAGGGAAAGAAGGCGAGAGAAGCAGTAGAAGGTGTGACGGAGGAAGGTGCAATAGGAGGAGTAGAGGAAGAGGAGGAGGAAGAGGAGGAAGAAGGAGAAGGAAGTGATCAAGAAAGTGTAGAGGGAGAAGAGGAAGAAAAACAGGAGAAGGAAGACCCAGAAAATAACAACACTTAAGAAGTCTAGATAAAAAGATTTATAGGACAAGAGAACCAGAAAGGAGACATGACTTTAAAGCTTCAGTCATGGAATATAAATGGCTTAAACAATAAATGTAAAAGAAATAAAGTTGAACATGTTTTGTATAAACAAAAGTTAGATGTCATATGTTTACAAGAGACTCACATTTCCAAAAAACATAAAAGAATTCTGATAAATAAAAAATTGGGCTTGGATTTTGTAACAGCTGATAAAAAGAAGAAACGAGGGGTGGTTTTTTATGTAAAACAAAGGTTGGAACCCAAACTAATCTATAAAGATGAAGAAGGGAGAGTGATAATTGTGCAAATAATATGGCAGGGCGAAAAAATACAGCTAGTAGGAGTATACGCCCCAAATAATAGAAAAGCCAAATTCTACAAAAAACTGGAAGAAATAATGTTGGAATACGCTGATCAAAAACAAATCCTAATGGGAGATTTAAATGGGGTAGTGACCCCAATGATGGATAGAACATCAAGAAGTTCGGGTTCAGAGGGCAAATTACCAAAGACCTTTTTTACGTTAACAAATAATCTAAGCCTGATAGACATTTGGAGAGTAAAAAACCCAACAACAAAACAATATACACATTTCTCACAACCCAACCAAAGCTCAGGAAGAATAGATTACATCTGGGTCACGAAGGGAGTGATGCCAAAAGTCCAGAAAATAGAGATTCACCCGAGAACTGTATCAGATCATAATGCCATTTATATGGAGTTAAGGGGAGAAGGTGCCAAAGGTAGATGGAGAATGAACGAGAGTTTATTTAATGATGAAAAAGTAGTAGAGAAAGCAAAGAAGGTGATAAACGAGTATTTTGAAGTAAATGCAAACAAAGGTACTGATTCGAACATAGTTTGGGATGCCAGCAAGGCCGTGATAAGGGGCTTTATGATTGCACAAGATATTGGAAAAAGGAAGGACAGAGAAAAGAAGAAGGAAGAAATTCTGAAAGAGTTAGAAGTCAAAGAAAGGCAATTAATTGTGAAACCACAAGATAAGGAATTGAAACAGAGTATCAAAGACTTAAAAAATCAATTTGATATTTTGATTAACTATGAGATTGAATGGAAGTTAAAATGGCTGCGACAAAAAAATTTTGAATATGCAAACAAATCAGGAAAATTATTAGCATGGCAGCTAAAAAGAAGACAAGAACAAAATATAATAAATAAAATTAAAAAAGAAGAAGTTGTGATAGAGAATCCAAAAGAGATTAAAAATGTTTTTCAGGAGTTTTATAAGAATTTGTACCAGAGAGAACAGGAGGAGGAAGAAGAAATGGATTTGTATCTAGAGGAGAACAAACCAAGGAAAATCTCAGAAGAAGATCAAAAACAATTAAATGCTCCAATAACAGAGGAAGAATTGAACTGTGCAATACAAAAACTAAAAGGGGGGAAAGCACCAGGTCCCGACGGCCTTTCGGCTAAATACTATAAAGATCTGGCACCGCAATTAATACCGAGATTGCTGGAAGTAATGAATAAGATCTTAATCAGTGGAAGGATTCCGGACTCGTGGAAAGAGGCATTCGTAACGTTAATCCCAAAACAAGGCACAGATTTACTGAATGTGAAAAATTACCGGCCGATTTCCTTATTGAACTTAGATTATAAATTATTCACTGACATATTGGCAGGAAGGTTGAAAAAAGTTTTAAACACAATAATACATAAAGATCAAATGGGGTTCCTCCCCGGGCGTCAAATGAAAAACAATACAAGAATAATCGTTGATTTAATTGAATATTTGGATTTAAAAATAGATAAGAAAGCAGCCTTAATCTTTATCGATGCCGAAAAGGCATTTGACAATGTATCATGGCAATTTATGATAAAGATTTTAAGAAAGATGGAGGTGGGAAGGGAATTTATGAATGGGATATCGGCAATTTATAAAGAACAAACGGCAAAATTAGTGATTAACGGCTCATTGACAGATAAATTCGGAATAACAAAAGGTACAAGACAGGGGTGTCCGATATCCCCGCTTTTATTCATTATTGTCTTAGAAATTTTAATAAAAAAGATAAGAGATATGGAAAATATTAAAGGAATTAAGATTGGCAAAAGAGAATTTAAAGTGAAGGCATTTGCAGATGATATGGTTATGACGCTGGAGGAACCTATGCAAAGTTTGGGGAAAGCGCTGGAAGTGATAGAGGAGTTCGGAAAGTTGGCAGGGTTTAAGTTAAATAAAGGGAAAACAAAGATACTGGTTAAAAATTTAGAAAAGAAGGAAATGGAAGAATTACAAGAAAAATATGGCATTATGATTGTTAAAAAGGTAAAATATCTAGGAATATGGCTCACTCCAAAAAACATAAATTTATTTAGCGATAATTACGAGCCAATGTGGAAGGAGATTAAAAGGGATCTAGAAATCTGGAACAAATTAAGTCTATCGATGTGGGGTAGAATAGCGAGTGTCAAAATGATGGTCCTACCAAGACTCCTATTTCTTTTTCAAACGATACCGGTAATCAAGGGTACAAGTCAGCTGAAGGATTGGCAGAGAAATTTGTCAAAATTCATTTGGCAGGGCAAACGCCCAAGAATTAAACACAAATTAGTGATAGATAAAAAAGAGAGAGGAGGATTTGGATTGCCGGATCTCAAAATTTATTATGAATCATCATGCATGATTTGGTTAAAAGAATGGATGATATTGAAAGATAAGGAGCTGTTAGACCTTGAGGGTTTTAACAACAGGTATGGATGGCATGCCTACCTCTGGCAGGACAAAGTAAGAGTACACAAAGAATTTTTGACACATGTATTTAGAAAACCACTTTATGAGGTGTGGCAGAGGTATAAGGACTTGGTAGAAAGAAGAACACCGAGATGGTTGTCACCCACAGAGATACTGACAATTAAAAAAATATATACAGAAGAGGAAAACTGGATAACGTACGAGAATTTATTGATTGAAACAGAAAAAGGATGGGGAATTAAATCATATGATCAGGTGGCGGATAATTTGACAGGATGGATCCAGTATCATCAGATATTTAATCTATTCAATGAAGATAAAAGAAAATGTAATTTCGATAATAAAAAATCAAAGTTCCAGATAGAAATATTAGAGGGAAAAGAGAAATTACTTTCAAAGATGTATAATTATCTTCTAGATTGGTATACAAAAGATGAAGAAGTGAAGGAGGTAATGGTGAAATGGGCTATGGATGTGGGTCATAATATACAATTTGAAATGTGGGAAAAACTTTGGAAGGAACATATGAAATTCACAGCCTGTATAATATTGAAAGAAAACATCATGAAAATGATGTATCGCTGGTACTTAACGCCAGTAAAACTAGCGAAAATGTTTAGAAAATATGACAAAAAATGCTGGAAATGTGAGATCAAAGACGGAGAGTTCTATCATATGTGGTGGACATGTGAAAAAGTGAAAAACTTCTGGGAAGCAGTCTATAATGAATTAAAGAAAATATTTAGATACACATTCGTCAAAAAACCAGAAGCCTTCCTGATTGGCCTAGTAGGGGAGGAGATTAAAAAAGAAGACCAAAAATTCTTTCTATATGCCACCACAGCGGCAAGAATATTGCTGGCGAAAAATTGGAAAGTAAAAGAAGTACCAACGATAGAGGATTGGAAAAAGAAATTATTAGAATATGCAGAATTGGCGAAATTAACAGGAAAAATTAGAGAACAAAGAGATCAAAGGTTTCAATTGGAGTGGAGTAAATTTATAAACTATATGAAAGAATAGAAAATCTGAAATCACTTACAGGTGTGATAGTAATCTTGTAACAGAACAAAACATGGAAAGAAAAATGTTTACAGATAGTAATTGAAATAAGTACAAAAGAAGGTAAAGCGAAGGAATGATGTAAATTTAGAAAACCAAAGTAAGGAAGGAAGGAAGTCCAAAAACTCGGCGGAGTTTATGTATTACTGTAATTGCTTGTATGAGGATTTGTGAGTGTTTCTTTTTTGTTTGCTTTTTTGGATGAAAATAAAAAGAAGTTTGCAAAAAAAAAAAGGAAATAGCCAGCCACTGTTGTTTGTCCCAGTACCTGTTAGTCAGCAACACTGCCTCTGAACCTGGAGGGTCTATTCTCCACTCATGGCCAGCAGCCATTGATAGGCCCATTCTCCATAATTTTGTCTAATTTGCCTCTATTTACTTATAGAATAGCCTGGAGAGGCTCTCAAAATGGCTTTAAAAAGATTCTCAGATTAAATCTCACTCAAATCTAGCACAGGAACTGAACAGGCAGGATTGAAACTGGGAAGGAGTTTGTTGAATGAGCCCTGCCTCTAGAACATGGAGAAGGAGATGGCCTACTCTGGATATACACTCCTCTATTGAAAGAGAGCATAAGTTAATGCGGTGTGTGGAGGGGTATTTTCTTTGTCCCCCTTGAATTTCCAGCCAATCAATTTTATTGGGTAACCCAAGTTCTAGTATTATGAAGGTTGAAAAATTTCTGGTTGTATACTATTGCTACACCAGTACTTAATTCAGTCCTATTAACCAAAAATAAATCATATTTGGTCTCAGAAGGCTATACCTCAGGAAGGATGTCTGCGGATGCATTCCACACCCATGTCCCATTCAGTTGCACAGGGAACTGAAACGTGATTGAGACAGGAACCTTTCGTGTATATGTGTTCTTCACCTAAACAAGAAGAAGATCCTGTATAAATGTGTCAGGAGCCCAGCAATCAGCCCATTGCTGTCACTAACCAATAGATAATAATAATAATAATAATAATAATAATAATAATAATAATAATAATAATAATAATATTTTTAAAGCAAACTAATGTGGAAATGTGGAGAACTGAACTTAAGCCTGTACATTTGAGAAACTGATAAAAACCAAATGTGAAATATTTTCCCACCCCCATCCTACAAATGATTGCTGTACTGCTAAGCCATTCTCACCTACTACCGGTATATGGCTCAAGCAGTGGCAGCCTTGGGGCCAGTATAGCAGGTGTACAAGGTGGGTGAGGACTCTTTCCCTCTTTTTAAACTTTTAAACCAAGGAGCTTGTTTTGTGCTGCTTGCGCACACCCACCATGCCTCTTCTTTCTGCCTACATTTCACAGAACAGCTTCAGAGCAACATAATACAAGATGATGTCTGGCAAGAGGGATGCAGCCAACCACACTCCCCAGAGTGGCTCCAGTATGACATATTGTGTTGTGCTACTCTGAAGCCCTTAGCTGAAGGTCTGGATTTATTCCCCCTAAACCTGATCCACAGAAATTTTGCCTTTTTCAAATTCTTAATTCCACAATGCTCCACAAACCCCTCACCTCATAGCGATGTTCCACAGTCTGATTTCCGTCTTCCAGGCCAGCAGAAAAATTGACATACTTGGTTGACTCATCAACACTGGAAGAAAAGAGGTGGAGGTCTGAGAAAAATCACTGTGTAATAAAGCAATCAATCTGAGTTTGACTAATGCATTCCAATGGCTTTTTGGAAGATCAAAGTATATCATTGCTATGGCAATTTAGATGGGGTCAATATTTTCTAGCAGCCAATGCCATTCATTTTAGCATGTCCCCCTGAAATGAGTATATTCTGACTGAATCAAGAAAAGTGAGTAAGTGATTGATATCAGCTATGCTGATATCACCTTTGAAGGTGACTCAGAAACTACAACTAATCCAGAATGCGGCAGCTAGACTGGTGACTGGTGAGTGGCCGCCGGGATCATATAACACCAGTCCTAAAGGATTTTCATTGTCTCCCGGTGTGTTTCAGACCACAATTCAAAGTGTTGGTGCTGACCTTTAAAGCCCTAAATGGTCTCAGCCCAGTATACCTGAAGGAGCGTCTCCACCCTCATCATTCAGCCCGGACAGTGAGGTCCTTCTCCAAGGGTCTTCTGCTGGTTCCCTCACTGTGAGAAGCAAAGTTATAGGGAACCAGGCAGAGGGCCTTCTCGGTAATGATGTCCTCCCTGTGGAACACCCTCCCTTCAGATGTCAAGGAGATAAAGAACTACATAACTTTTAGAAAGCATCTGAAGGCAGCTCTGTATTGGGAAGTTTTTTATGTTTGATGTTTTATTATGTTTCAATATATGCTGTAAGCTGATCAGAGTGTCTGGGGAAACCCAGCCATATGGGTGTGTATAAATAATAAAAAATATTTAAATTATTATGATGATGCACATCTACCTGAAAGGAAGCCCTGTTGAATTCAGCGGGACTTGCAAGTAGACATGCTTAGTATCACACTGCAGGGCAATAGCCAGCAAACAAAAATTGGCCAGTTATTTGCAAAATGGGGGTTATCCAATAAGTCAGAAGTGGCAAATTCCAAAAGATTCAAATTCATTAAACTTGAATTCATCCAAAATAATTCATTAAACAGAAGAAAATGAGGAAGCTGAAGATTCAATATGCATTGGAATACAAAATTGATTTCTAAATATATGTGGAAATGTCACTATATGGATCCTAATTACTTTGTTAGGGATTAACACAAAAGGATTGCAAGAAGACCACTATTTTACCCTCCACCAAAGTATCTAAACCAGTGTTTTTCAACCTTTTTTGGGCAAAGGCACACTTGTTTCATGAAAAAAATCACGAGGCACACCACCATTAGAAAATGTTAAAAAAATTAACTCTGTGCCTATATTGACTATATATATAAAGTATTTTTTCAATTTTTCCCACGGCACACCAGGCAACATCTCGCGGCACACTAGTGTGCCGCGGAACAGTGGTTGAAAAACACTGATCTAAACCAGTATAGAAAATGTGCAGCTTCTTGGGGAGACAGAAGGAGTAGGCATGTATGAGGTCAGTGTTGCTATCAGACTGAGTAATAGTAGTAATAGTAGTAGTGGTAATAGTAATAGTAATAGGTTCCCTATCTCTGCTTTATAGGCTTATGAGGTGAGCTATCTGCTGACGTTGAAATCTTTTGAAAGCCAGTCAAGTCCAGGAAAACCAGCAGATGCTGTTTCATCTAGGTCTTTCAACCCCTGAAACAAAAAGGGGGTGGGTTCCATTTAGTGGCTGAAATTATAGAGCCACCGTGAAACACAGACCCATGATAATTAGGAAAGGCTATATGGCTGGAATTTCTTGTTTGTACAGAAGGATCATTATTCTAAGGCACCAGCCCTAAGAAAAACAGTGGTTGTGCAAACAAGCCTTCTGACAGTCAATAGTGAGTTGAGAAGGGCAGCTGGGAGGTGGGCTGGGATGCTCCCAGAATACTTGCAGTCACGTACGCGTTAACAAAGACATATACTCCATATTTGACAAGCAGTTTCGCTTGGTGAATCATGTCCGGAGTGAGAGGGCCATTGTTGTCACTAGAAAAAAGAGAGAGAGGCAGAGTGAAGTCTGGAACATTTATCACATATGCCACTGCCCCATCATACACTGCTACATGCACTGTGGCTCTACAACATTAGGGCTTGGCGAATCTGTTCATTTTGCTTTCATTTTATCTCTTTTTCATTCTGAAGTTCAGCTCTCCACATCAGTCTGTGTTTTTTTAAAGAGTCCCCATGGAAATTCACCAGTATCTGGGTAAACTTCTATTATTCACATTTATATATGTAATTCTGAATGATATACACATTTTTCCAAAGTGTATTTCACCTAATATTTATATTTTTCCTAATCTAATACATTTTGTATGCTATTTTCACTAATCTATTTGTATGCACACTTTAGCTTAGCATATGCATTTTTGTCAGCATTCCATGACTGGAGAACTGCATTCCAAAATTCAGAAAAGTACAGATTTTAAAGGGTGCCTATGTTTTGGTTTCCATACTGTTTGGGGAATATGGTGGTGAATCAGGTAGATTTGCTTGCAAATGTGAAGTGGGTCAAATTTCTCCCCCATCCCACTGCCTGTTAGAATGTATTAGAGATACTCATGACCTGATTTGTATTTCCTAGACTAATATGTAAATTGGAATTCAGTTATCCTCTACTTTTCATGCTTCTCAGAATGTTGCAATGCAACTCTTAGCTCAAAAGTGTGGCATATAAAAATGCATTTCTAAATGCATTAATATGTGCATCTGTGGGAAAAATACATATAGAAGTAATGCAAGTTGCTGTATGGTTGTTGTTTTATATCATATGGAAATGAAAAAGAACCAGATGTCAAAGAAATAAACAACTATATGACATTTAGAAGATATCTGAAGGCAGCCGTGTTTAGGGAACTGACTGATATTTCAATGCATTTTTAACCTTCTGTTGGAAGACGCCCAGAGTGGCTGAGGAAACCCAGCCAGATGGGTGGGGTAGAAATAATAAATTATTATTATTTATGAATGAACACTCTCTGAGTCCCAGAACACACAATCATTATACATTTAAGGCTGCAAATCTTATGTGACTGTAAGCTTCATTTAACTCAATGGGACTTACTTCTGAATTGATTAGAATTTATTGGGATTGCATTACAAACCAGTTTGAATGTGGCCTAGCCATCATGACAACTGAAGTGAAACTGATTCAAGCTGGTCAAATAGGAACATCTCCCAAGCCAGGCACTTCAAACCTTACCTGCCAGCTGTGGCATTGATCTGTACCTCTCTCCCCAGATCTGCATTCTGGGAGACGGAAAAGGTGGCAATGAAAATAGCCTGCAACAGATGATGACACAATAAATGAGTGAGAGGGCAGCCAGGTGTTATTTGGGGAGAGGGGAGGAGTCTATTAGAGTAGAGATCCTAACCAGATGACCACAGTTCCCTGGTCCACTTGCTTACAGAAGGACTTTACCTCAGCTCCAGTCCGGAAGATGGGGTGGTTGATGTTACAGGTGGTGTTCCTCATGGGATCATCCTCTGCCGAAGGGGTAGAACCACATTTAATAGCCACATTTCTCCTGTTGGACTGCAGTGGGAGGGACCAGATTGGGGAATTGGTTAAGATAGTGAGCAGCAAACTTTTAGGCCAGTACCAATCCCCTGTTGCCGAACTGTCGCCTTTTGCCTCTTATACCTTCAATAGTGAGCTCCTGCGGTAGGACAGTGCGGAAGGGTAGAAGAAGGTCACAGTGGTGCCATAGGAATCCTCTCCATCATTCCGAATGAAGACGGTAGCATTGAGCTCAGGGGTCAGGCCCACCACCAGAGTGTGCAAGCTGAAGGGGGAAAAAAGAAGAGGGCTCTTCTAAGCTTAAGAAAGTAAGAAGACCCTGCTAAATCAGGCAAAGGGCTCGTCCAGACCAGAATCCAATTTTCACAGTGACAAACCAGATGCCTGTAGGAAGTCCACAAGCAGGACCTGGGTGTAATAGTGACTCTTCCTACCTGTGATTCTCTGCAACTGGTATTGAGAAGCATATGACCTTTGACAGTGGAGGCAGATCATAGCCTTCTGGAGTAGTAGCTGCTAATAGCCTTACGCTAAGACAATATGTCTTAGGACTCAATCCTGCCTGGAAGTCATTCCCTCCATTGTGGAGACCCTGACCCAGCCCACAGAAGCTCAGGGAGTGGGGAGAGAACACTCTCTACATGCACCATCCTCCTTTGTTGCTACATTATTGTTACTACATTTACAGTATTATTATGTGTTTCAGAGATGAGCCTTGGAAATCAAAGTGTATTCTGCATCTTGGCTCTAATTAAGCCATGAAGAGAGGAAATTACCATATTTTTTGCTCCATAAGACACACTTTTTTCCTCCTGAAAAGTAAGGGGAAATGTCTGTGCGTCTTATGGAGCGAATGCATGGTCCCTGGAGCCAAGTTGCCCAGGGGGGAAAGGCAGATCCTGCTTTTTCTGTTTTAGAAAGAGCTAAAGGCTAACAATGGGGAAAGAGAGTGTTGAAAAGAACCCACTCAACAGCTGATTGCAGGAGATCGGGGAGGGAGATAAGGGAGCTAGCTCCCTTCCTGCCCCGCCCAGGCCCCTTGCACAGTAGTTCCTTTGGGAGGGCTGAGGATCCTGGGAAATTGAGTTTTTCAGCCATTTGGGGCTTTCTGTTACTTTTCCTCTTGCTTTCTATTACTTGCTGGTGCTTACTGGTTTGCTTTCTTCTTGCTTCCTATTAACTACTGGTGCTTACTGGTTTGTACTGGTTTGCTTTCCTCTTGCTTCCTATTACTTGCTGGTGCGTACTGGTTTCTACTGGTGCTTATTGGTCTGTACTGGTTTGTACTGGTGCTTACTGGTTTGTACTGGTTCGCTTTCCTCTTGCTTCCTATTACTTGCTGGTGCGTACTGGTTTGTACTGGTGCTTACTGGTTTGTACTGGTTTGCTTTCCTCTTGCTTCCTATTACCTGCTGGTGCTTACTGGTCTGTACTGGTGCTTACTGGTTTGTACTGGTTCGCTTTCCTCTTGCTTCCTATTACTTGCTGGTGCTTACTGGTCTGTACTGGTTTGTACTGGTGCGTACTGGTTTGTACTGGTGCTCACTGGTCTGTACTGGTTTGTACTGGTGCTTACTGGTTTGTACTGGTTTGCTTTCCTCTTGCTTCCTATTACCTGCTGGTGCTTACTGGTCTGTACTGGTTTGTACTGGTGCATACTGGTTTGTACTGGTGCTTACTGGTTTGTACTGGTTCGCTTTCCTCTTGCTTCCTATTACTTGCTGGTGCGTACTGGTTTCTACTGGTGCTTACTGGTCTGTACTGGTTTGTACTGGTTCTTACTGGTTTGTACTGGTTTGCTTTTCTTTTGCTTCCTATTACCTGCTGGTGCTTACTGGTCTGTACTGGTTTGTACTGGTGCTTACTGGTTTGTAAGCAATGCTTTTCCCCCTTTGCAAAAGCTGCACAAATCTGAACTGATCCTCAAAAAGCAGGGCTTTTCCCTTTGCAAAAAAGCTGCAAAACTTTGAGCTGATTCTCCAAAAAAAAAAAGGGGGGGGGTTTAGAGGAGGAAAACCAGAAAAATATTTTTCCCTGGTTTCCGCCTCTAAAAACGAGGTGCGCCCTATGGTCCAGAGCGTCCTATGGAGCGAAAAATACAGTATGTGGGGAGGGCTAAGAGATGAGACCTAGCATTCTACCCTGCAATGCTCTAACACTGAAGCCGTGAGCACCTGAAATGCACCAGGTTCAATGAGTCTGGGTAAATTGCAGCAGAGTAGGATGACATGAAGAAGAAAAACATACATTACCCTGAGAAATTGAAGGAGGTTTTTAACTGGTCTTTACAGACTCCATCTGCACCACAATTCTTTTGAAAGTGTAGCTGTGAAGAGAAGAAGGGTGGGGTACAGACATGGGTGTAGTCAAGGGAGGGTGGGGGGCAGCTGCCACCTAGGTCAAGTAAAACAATAGAAATGCTTAACTGACCAATCACATCAGTTCTGCCCCCGCTAACAAAAGTCCTGTCCCCCCCCCCACAACAAAAATCCTGGCTATGCCCATGGGTACAAACATTGTCAGAATTTGAGGGTGGGTGAAGCTAGTAACATTTTGTTGTCTAGAGTTGAAATGTGAAAATGTTTTCACATTTCCTGCTTTCCTAACCTTCTGGAAGCTGCCTGCCAGCTGTGGGCAGGGCCAAAACCAAAATGGGCTGGGCCACCCGACACACACTCTCATACATACCGGTAAGCACCCCAACAACCTCATGTGCTATCTCTCTTCCCTATGCTTTCCACTCCTACTGTTCAGGTGACTGAGAAAAGGGGACTGAAGAGGAATTCCCCACCATCAGTTAACATATAGAATGGGGGAGCAGATGGGTGGTGGAAGATAGCAACAGGAGCTGCTACCTCAAGGTGCATAGGACTTCTTAAAGCAACAATGTCTGAAGCAGAAAAGGGGCAATGGAAACCTTTGGGAATCTCCACTTGAAGGCGCTCTAGGTGACAACCCTGTCAAGGTAGGTTAGGCTGAGAGAGAAACCACCAAAGGTCGCAATGAGTTTCATGACCGAGTGGAAATCTGAACCTAAGTCTTCCTAGGAGTACAAGTCTTTCCTGCACCTTAGTGACAGCCAGCTGCATTTAATAATAGACTATGAAACTTAGGGTTCGTCCAAACTTCCATCTAGAAGTTTTTCAAGCAGTTTCCCCCTTGCCCTGCTCTGATTGAATTTGCTCTGAATGAATGCTAAAGAGCAGTTTTCTCTAGGGAAAAGCAGTGGGAGAAGAGCAAGTATGGATAAGTCTACATTTAGTGAACTGAACAGCTGGTATTGTTTAGCTAGAATGTGCACCCAATGGCCCTTCTATATTGGAGGTTCTTCTTGCTGCTAAAGGAGAGTTTCAGGGAAGACAATTTCAGTGTGAAACGGTGAAAAATGGGAAGTGGTAAGAAAGGAAAATGATCAGAGACCATTTCCCTATATAAATTAAGCCCTTCGTCTCTGCCACTTCCATATACAGACTGATAGTCAACCAGACAGGAAACAGAGAGTGCGTGGACTCACCGGTGATGTAAATATAGGGGAGCTATCTTTGCTTAGGATGGCTTGCAGGTTGTCAGCACCAGGAATGGGATCTCCAATGAGAGTATAATTCAACCGGAGGTTTATGGGTGTGAAGCTGTCTTCTACGCAGGTCTTGCGTAATGGAGGGGGAGAAGAAATAAAAATAAGTGAGGATCTGCTTTATTTTGCGATTAGAGATGGGAAAGAAATTTGATCCAGATCTCATTTGAAGCTGAATCTATCAAATTTGCACTTTCCGAAACAACATGCAAACTGAAATACAGCTATCCCTTGAAATTTGCACTTATCCAAATTTTGATATGCAGGTTACCAACCCAACAATGTTTACAAAAATGCATATATTAGGGAAAGTGTGCATCATATTGGTGAAAATAGCACACAAAATGCATTATGTCAGGATTTTTTTTTGTAAAATTATGTACCTTAGTCAGAAGTGCATATAAAAATGTGTTTATTAAGAAAAATGCATTAAAATGTGGATTAATTGTCATAAGGTTTTTTAAAAATCAGGAATTGCTGCAAAGTAAATTTAAGTGAATTTAAGATTGGAAAAGGAAGAAACTGAGATTGACAGATCCTTCTATCCCTAGTGGTGACAACATTTGTTTCATGGACCCAAATGCCAACATTTGTCTTTTCTTTTAAACATCCGCTGGATCTCTGAACTCACCGGCAACTTTATGCGATACTCCTCACAGTGTCTCTTCAGTCCTATTTTTATCTCCTTGGTGATGGTGGAAGAGTCTGGATTTCCGTTAAAAATGGCCCGAACCCTCATTCGACCAGGATCCAAGTTCAGCTTGTACTGAATGGTGTTCAAAATACTGCTGCCTGAGGGAGAGGAATTGAAAAGACAACACAGAGAATAGGATTCTGAGGGATAGAGTGTGCTGTGCAGTTTCTCTGCAAAGGCCCTTTAGCACAAAATCCTTCTGATGCTCACAGCTAAAGCCATGCATCCAGTATTGAGGAATGAAATGCCTGCCAAGTTAAGAGGAAGCTCACAATACTAGGTCTTATAACTGGGGGCCAACTCCTTGCTAACACCCTCCCTTCTGGGCTCTCTAGGGGCACTGGATTCAATGAAGGGCTCACATCAGAATCTGGCAGTAGCTTTCAAACAGGGCATTAGAGTTGTGCTCCAGGGTGAAGCATTCAGTGCATGTGGATGAGGAGTAGGCCTCTGGGACTTCACTGTTACACAAAGCAGAAGTTCACCCGGAGTGTGTCCAATTGTACCAGTATTCCTTTTCAGATGTACATTGCATGGAAAAGTCAGTAGCAGTAAGCTATCTTGATGGGAAGCTGTCCATCATTAGTAATTGCAACATGGAAGAACTTCTGATAACTTTCTTGGGGACCCAGAGGATTCTAGGAACACAGTTTGAAAAGCCACAGGAATATGGTACTGATGGGTAATCAAACTGTGTGGCAAGCCAGCTTCTCATTTGCCCCACTTCTTGTACTGAGGGGTCCTCCTGTCCTCAGCATGTTATTGTGCACTTTCAGCTAGTACCCAAGCCCAGCTTGCTCCCTCAAAGTGCTTTGGGCCTACCTTGTGTAAACCGAGGATCCGACATAACAGTGAGGCAGACAGTTGCCTTACTGACTTCCTTGTTCAGAACATCCTGATCCTGGCATTCAAAGGCAGCGATGGGGATCTCATTTGGTGTGAAGGTGATAGTAGGCACTACTCGTACCACGGGCCGAGCCCTGTTGCAGACAGAATGGGGTATGAATTTGGGTGGGAGGGAGACGCAGGTTCATTGTGTAGCCCACTGGGGAGCACAGGGCTAGTGCCATCTGGACATTTCAACCATGGGTTATATTTGCAAAGTGTTTAAAAGAAGTGCATTCCAAACAATTGTCACATGTCCAGTCTGCACATCATCTTGTGCTGTGTGGGACATTTCTGTTGCTGGGATATTACATGTTCTCAGCATTCAAATGACAGGGGAAATGCCATCACCACCCTGGCTTACTGAGCAGGAATAAGCTGTACAAGAGTCATGGCTTTGGATCAGGTCCTCAAAGGTGTCCCTACTTGAAGCAACAGCTCGCTTAGACCATGGATGCCAACTCTGCCATTAAGGGAAGCAGAATGGAAGACACAAAGGGCACCATCAACTCTGAAGTTCTCCTGCATAGGCTTCTTTGTTATCAATGTGAACTACGTTCCATGATAATTAGTTGGGGGAGGAGTTCCATTTGCATCTCCCACCTCAGGCACCAAAATACCTGTACGTTGGATCAGTCCAGAGAGCTCTTGCCATTCCTGCTTGTGACTGACACTACTGCTTGCTCAACCATTTAAAAGTGTTATTTTACTTGATTAGAATTCCTTTAAAAAAAATATTAATGAGAGACTGATTACTCTCTAATGTACTACAAAGGAAGTGTGCATGCAGACCTTTTTTAAAAAGTTGGCTCCAAGAGTCCCAAAGCTCCTCACCTCAGCAGCAGCACTCTTCCTTGAGCCCCCACTGCAACATCTGGGAGTCCATCTCCAGTCAGATCTCTCCCGGCACCAATAGCCTGGCCAAAGTAATGGAGCCTATTGGGAAGCAGAGAGCCTTGGATGCGCTAGGAGCAGGAGAAAGAAGGAGAGGTTGGTGCCTGAGGTCTCCTTAGAGGAGGACCCTCCAGCAGATCTTCATACCACCAGTAACCCTGAAGAGCTTTTGGATCTAGATTACCTTGTCCCAAGACTGGGGGTCACCCATCCCAGATGTTTGGGTTCCTGGCTGGTTTTTGGACTGCCCCCACCTTCCCAATCTCCCCCAGGGGCACAGGAGCAAAAGTGACAGTGAGCCAGGCAGGAACTTCAGGGCTTTTGGAAGTGCCCAGTTAGCTGCACATGAGGCTACTCAGGAGGAGGGGAACATGCATGGAAGTACCTGCCTGGATCATTAGACAGGAAGGGGTGGAGCCTCAAGCTCCTATATAAACCTCCAGTCTGAGCTTCTTCATTGATAAAGTAACTGCTTCAAGCTTCAGCCTACTAGGACTACCAGACAGTGAAATGACAGCTGCCTGTGCTTCCTACTATGGAGTGGAGGGGGCAGAGGGGTTGTGGGCTCACCTGGCTATATGCTGGGTTGATGGATCTTCTGCTCCCATGGAATATGTACACAGCTCCTTGGTTCTCATCCTCCATTGGAGCCCCAATGGCCACATCTGTCCATCGGTCCCCAGTTATTTCACCTATTTCTGCTATGCTGGCTCCAAAGCGGCCCAAGGGCTGTTTGGCTGCCCCCCGCAATTTCTGGCTGCAGAAAAACCCATCCTCCTGGCAAATGATGAAAGGGGACACTTGAGGGTTCTGCTGAAGTTGTTCCTTCTATTTTCAATCTCATGCACTGTTTGTTCCGTGGCGCCCCCTTGTGCCAGAAGGGGGACAGACTCAAAGGAACCAAACTAGTAAAACAGTGAATGCCCTGTAATTTACAGAATTTATAGAAGCAGTCCCTTCTGACTTTCACTCTGCACTTCCTATTTTTTCATTTGGCAAGACACTTTGGAGACCTTGATGGAAAAAAGGACCAGCTCACATCGGGCTCTGACCGTCCCATTGGTGGGCGCCAATTACTTTTCCCATCTCTTCATTTCTATAAGTAAAGCAGCTATCTATCTGGTTCTTTGCTGTATATCCCAGTTCTCCTCTCCCCTGCTATCAGGGCTGGGGGAAAACATGACATTCAAACACCATCTCCCTGGAAGAGCTGCAACTTGTGTTGTGTGACATCACAACATTCCATGTGTCCTTCCCTGACCTCACTCTACATCATTAGCTGCCAGCTGCCAGCATCCAGGAGCACAGAAATACAGAACAATGTGATGCCCTATCAAGGGGTCTGTTCCGCTGTTTAATTAGCACTGCTCAGCCTTCCTTCAAACCTCTTGTGCTTTCGCAAAAGAAACCAAAGCACAAAATGTGCTCTAGGAAAGGAAAATACTTTTGATGTCCCACTGCTACAAATAAACTGCAGTGGAGCAGAACAGTGCTGCATTTGATAAATACAGGGTGGAGTGCGAAAGGATGCCTTCTTACATCCCTGCTCACAATTAACTGCTCTTGGTAGTTGCCTTGTGCCACCAAGAACAAAGGGGAGACCTGCATTCCCCTTCACCTACCTGCCTCTCGCAGATGTAGACCACGCCTCCTGCCATGCCGTCATAGTACATGGGAGCACCAATAAGAACCAGATCTGTGTTTTTGTCTCTATCAAGGTCCACGGAACAAAGTGTAGCACCAAAGTATGAGCCAATCTGGGGGGACTAAAAATCACCATTGTTAATTTTTTTCCACTTCTTGATCTCCCTGACTCCAGGCATTTACACATCCTTCTTTTCTTCTTTTCCCCATCCAATGGACTCTCCCATCCATCCATTCATTGCCTGGGACTAAAAGAGAGGGAGATTTATACTGTAGGCAAACATGGTGCAGCAGCACATTTCAACCGTTTTGAGACAGATGTTGCTGTCATGGCTTCCCACAAAGGACACTGGAGACTAAAGTTTTATGATGATGCTAAAGGTTTCATATGCTAACAGTGCCCAGAATTCCCTAGGTGAGAGTAACGACAGTTAAAATGGTTTGAAATGGCAACCAGTTCGTTGTTTGCAACTACAACACTTCCAGGATCGAACACCTTGCCCAAATCTCTAGAGACTTCAAAAGTTACTTTTGTTGTTGTGGTACTTATAAATCAAGAACTGGGAACCTTCTTCAGCCTGAGGGCCACATTTCTTTCTGAGAAACTTTCTGGGGGCCACCTGCCAGTAATGGGTGGGACCAGAGGCAAAAGCGGGTGGAGAAATAAATGTGACTGCTACCTTTGTACAGTAGGCTAGTTTCTTCACACCCACACATTCATCTCTAGCCTCCATCAAGGAAAGCAAGAAGCCCAGTGGTGGAGCTTCATGCTCTGCTACTGGGGACAGGAAGCAGGTGGGGGCGTGGCGTGTGCTCTGGGGCGGGGCGTGCATCGTGGGTGGGTGGGGGCAGCCAAGATGGAACCCTACTGGGATCATGCTGCCCGGGACGCCACGCCCCCTACGCCCTGCCCTTCCTATGCCAGTGAAGAAGCCTTATCATAGCTAAATGGTACATTCAAGTCAGGCACAAATACTGTGGGTTTATGGCTTCCCCTAAATTCATGGGACCAGAGGGTGCTAGAATTTAATCAATGCTTGGGGTGTTAACATGGGTGCTAGACATGGGATTTAGCAAGAGTTAAAATATAAAACCAGTCAGTTTCCCAAGTTCAGGAAATTGTCTGGGGGAAGAGCCACTAAGGAGAACAAAAGGAAAGTGATGGGCCATTTGAAAAATGTCAAGGAAAGGGGATTCTGTGCCAGACAGCTCTTGTGTTTGAACCCAAAGCTGCAGCTATGGGAGAAGCAAGAACTTCATGGGGCTTTGATAGCTCCGATCGGATCCCGAGGTTTTCGCAACCGGAGGTGCCTGTTATGCGCATGTGCATGGCGTGGTAGAGTGCTTCTGTGCATGTGTGCACAGCGAAATCCAGAAAAATACTTCCAGGTTTGCCGCATGTGTATCACGAAGGATACGTAACCAGAGGTGCTCATAAGTAGAGGTACCACTGTATGTGTAAATAAACCTTATATCATAAAGACACCAAAGTCTCCACTGTGCCTTATTGCTGAAAGGAAACATGAACCCTGGGTAAGCGTGCCTGGAACTCCTTGGAATCTCACACCACTCAAAGATTGGGGATGGCATGCAACATTACTTAAGGGGGGGCCAAAGCAGATGAGGTGAGGGGTGAGACTAATGAGGGTGTATGGCCTGGGGAAAGTTTTGAGGGCCAGCTAGTGAGGTCTGGAGGTACACATGTGCATCCCTGCCTGGGGTTCCATAAATTATAAAAACTGAGGCTCTGTTCTGTTATTCAAATGTACAGTGAAAATTTAAAACAGTTTGTCAGAATTAAGGAAAGTCATTTCAATGGGAGATCCTGCTTTGTGGGCTGCATGGTCAACTTTAATTGCCACAGGCAAAGGAAACACGCTCAGATATGCACTGACACAACCCACAGTTCCTCCCGAAGCCTTCTTACCTCCTTTGGAGACAACTCTGATGTCTTCTGCCACTGCAAATTTTGTCGGCTAAACAAAAAGACTTTGCCGGCATGTTGGTAGCGAGGGGCTCCTACCACAAAGCTGCTCTGGCCATTCACTTGAACCATCTGCATTGCATAACCTTGTAGGGACACAAAGGCAGTGAGACAGGTACAAGGAGAAAACATAGCTGCATCTGGCAATGACAGAATCTCCTATTTATTTATTTATTTATTTATTTATTTTGGTTTAATGTTTTATTATAACACATTAAAACATCAATAAAACAAGATTTGATTGCAGTGAAGGAAGGTGATCCGTGCGCTTTACTTGACCCCCCCCCCAAACAGGCCACTGTTTCTCTTTCTCAGCTCCACCAGGCAAGGAACTAAGTACCACAGACGTCTTTCCCCACTGATCAGGGACTGTTGCCCCAGCAAACAGCAAAAGACAAACAGCCCTTTGAGCAGAAGGCAGCAAAACTAAAGGAGAAGGATGAGAAGGATGTGCCAAGGGGAAGGGTGATGCAGGAAAGAAAGGTCCAGGTAGGCTAGCAGGCTCCAAGAAGAAAGTAGAACCTGAAGAGGAGGAGGAGGAGGAAGAAGAAGATGAAGAAGAGGAGGAGGAAGGTGAGGAGGAGGAAGATGAAGAGTGAAGTTATAAAGCTGCTGTAAAGATTTTGTGCTCAAAAAGTCAATGATTTTGCTAATAATGTGAAGTCGAGTGCAGCTCATTGTTAGCTTCAGTATAAAAACTGTACAGAATTGTGTATAGGTAATGTGATGCAAAAGGCTGGACTGGATGAATCCCAAGCCGGAATTAAGATTGCCGGAAAAAATATCAACAACCTCAGATATGCTGATGACACAACCTTGATGGCAGAAAGTGAGGAGGAATTAAAGAACCTTTTAATGAGGGTGAAAGAGGAGAGCGCAAAATATGGTCTGAAGCTCAACATCAAAAAAACTAAGATTATGGCCACTGGTCCCATCACCTCCTGGCATATAAAAGGGGAAGAAATGGAGGCAGTGAGAGATTTTACTTTCTTGGGCTCCATGATCACTGCAGATGGTGACAGCAGTCACAAAATTAAAAGACGCCTGCTTCTTGGGAGGAAAGCAATGACAAACCTAGACAGCATCTTAAAAAGCAGAGACATCACCTTGCCGACAAAGGCCCGTATAGTTAAAGCTATGGTTTTCCCAGTAGTAATGTATGGAAGTGAGAGCTGGCCCATAAAGAAGACTGATCGCCGAAGAATTGATGCTTTTGAATTATGGTGCTGGAGGAGATTCTTGAGAGTCCCATGGACTGCAAAAAGACCAAACTTATCCATTCTTAAAGAAATCAGCCCCGAGTGCTCACTGGAAGGACAGATCCTGAAGTTGAGGCTCCAGTACTTTGACCACCTCATGAGAAGAGAAGACTCCCTAGAAAAGACCCTGATGTTGGGAAAGATGGAGGGCACAAGAAGAAGGGGACGACAGAGGATGAGATGGTTGGACAGTGTTCTCGAAGCGACTAGCATGAGTTTGGCCAAACTGCGGGAGGCAGTGAAAGATAGGCGTGCCTGGCATGCTCTCTGGTCCATGGGGTCACGAAGAGTCGGACTCGACTGAACAACTGAAAAATGTGATTGTAGGGAGACCTGTATTCTAATGTAAGTAGTAGCTAAATGCCACTACTGTTAGATTTTCATAAGCTGATATTGTCAAAAGTTCAGGCATATTTAATGGTCCTTTGGATTCAGTGACAGCTGGATTTTGAGCAGTTTTTTAAAAATCGTAGTAAAATTGGTAGTCACCTTTGTCTTGCATACTATTGCATTGTATTACTTTTTTAACAATTTTGTAACAAAATGATGTACATTATTCTTGTTACTATACTGTAGTGTTAATTTGCTTAAACAGCTGGAGAGTCTAGTATATGCCTGTGGTAATGTCATGAAGGGTAAGATAATCTTAAAGCAGCCTTCTCTAAATTGGTATGCTCAAAACATTTTGAGCTGCAACTCATTTTCCTTGACAGTTTACTGGATTTAATGACATTTTCCCAGAACACTAATAAGGCATGAGGTTTGAGAAGGCTGACTTAAAGGAGAAGCTTTATTAGACTGAATTCACGTTGCGACTTTTGAGACTGGAATAATTACAAGCAACTTTGTCCTAGTTTTCACATAAAGCAGAAGTGGGCAACCTGTGGCCCTTCAGATGTTGGACAACAATTCCTTTCCCTGACTATGCTGATGGTAGTTATTCAGGAACAAGTGGAGGGCCAGAGGTTCCCCACTCCCAGTTGTACAGCATTGCAAATGTTCCTCTTTATAAATAGGTCTGTGTATCACATGCCTCTTAAAGTGGTACTCTAAAGTGGGGCTTGTAGTATGAAAAATCTTGTGTAAGTTCAGACCTAAAAAGTATGTAGGAGAAAATTAAAATGTCTAACCTGTGGCCCTCCAGATGATGTTGGATTCCAACCCCTACCAGCCCCAGCCAGCATTGCCAATGGTCAGGGATGATTTGAACTATTGTCCAGCAATACCTGGATGGTCACAGATTAGTCACCTCTACTATAAAGGGGTGACGTCTCTGAACTTCCTACCGGATACCAGACAAACACATCCAACACTTCATGCAGAGCCTTAGAGCACAAAAATGAAATATTTGTTTTTGACACTTACCAAGATAAGCATCTTTCATATCCTTAGTGGAGCTGGGCACATCAATAAAGGCTGGTTTATCAGGGTCCCCATACAGGAAGAATCCTCCAGACCAGTCATTGGCTCCTACTGCCCCCAAAATGGGTCCAACCTAATTCATCCACAAGTAGTGGAAGAGATGATAATACCAAATCAGCAAAGAAGAGGTGGTGTTAACCAGCAGGAGGGGATAATCCTAAAATGTAGACTGCATAAGCACTCTCATTATTACACTAGAGTATTATTATTATTTTTTTAAAAATGTTTACTTTTTGAGGAGCCAGTTCTACAGTCCCACTTGCACTGACCTTACTTGGTCAAATCAGGTCTCCGTGAGTCATCCCAACACTGGATTAGCCAGAACAATTCATGTCCCAATCAGTCCTTAGGTCAGGCTTCCAGGTGGACTTAACTCCATAAGCTTCCTTTTTACCTAGCCCCTCAAAAGTTGGAACCATAACATTTTGTGATAGCAGGATTTCATTCTGTCAGTGATTTGCCATATCTTCATAACCAAGTGGGCATTTGAATCTGGAGTCCTGTACCACCTAAATCTAAATTTCATTGTATTAGACTGGCCCCTCTACGTGCCCAAATTCAGCTTGTTTTGGAGGGTTGGGGTGAGAAAGCTGAGATTTATCAACCTACAAAAAAGGAAGAATAGGTAGGGGATTGAAGTGACTCACCGGGGTTAGCAAGGCACTGAATCCCTCCTGGGACATCTCATACTGGAAGGAGCTTTGGGATGTACCACCTTGGGAATGTGTACCTGTAGATGAAAGATGGGAAGAAAGAGATGCAGGGGGTAGAACTTGAGGGCTAAGAGGTAATATCTAGCTAACTGAGGATGGAGACTTGTAGATAGAGGTGAAACCTCATCCTATTGGTGTGGCAGAGGATAGCCTCTGGTTGGTCAGAACAAGACCCCAAATGGGGAGGGAAGGTGCAGAGAGAATGTCAAACCCTCTCAAACCAAGCAGGAAAATGTCTGCCCCCTCACATAGATATTCTACTACACAGGTGAGAAACTAACCAGTAGGCCAAATCCTAAACCTCTCACAGACCTGCAAGCCTAGTTTGCACATACCAGTCACTTTATGTCAGGTGACAACATCACTTTCAAAGTCCATTTGCTTTGATACAAACTGCTTGGAAATTGACTTCAAAGTGAAAGCAGTCATGCTTTTTCCTGCCTCCCACCTGACATCAGGGATTGAGGTAGATGGGTGTGATTTGTGGGAAAACAGCATTGTTTTGGGTCAAGTTAGGACCCTGCTGCACCTAATTTTCTCCTAATGTTACTCCAGAGAGTTTCCCAATACACAGTTCTCAAAAGTTGGCCAAAAATATCTGGATTTTTCAATATCAATAAAATTATATATTACTCCAGATTATGGCAATGGCAGGACATGTAAATCAACAGATAGGTACTGCATAAATAAGATCAGATTAGATTCAAGCAGAAAGATTTATGTCTCTCTTCTCCTCATACACCTTGATCACTGATTGCCAGCCTGGTGTCTTTCAAATGTTTTGGTCTACAATTCCCACCAGTGTGCACCAAAACATCTGAAAGGCACCATGTTGGTGAAGGCTGGAGTAGACAATGCAATGATGCTATGTGAAATGGTATTCAAGAGAGGTCCCTAGATAGCCAGCTTTATGCAGTGATTAGTGTCAGACTAGGACCTAAAGACCAAGGTTCAAATCTTCACTCAGCCATGAAGCTCATTGAACCTTGGGTTAGTCACAGCCTTTTGCTACCTCACAGAGTTGTTGTGAGGGTTAATTGAGGCAGAACTTTGAGCTCTTTGGAGGAAAAGGTGGGATATAAAAGGTAGTTGAAGTGTTGGGATCCAGAGCCTGTAACAGTGTGTGCTAATCGGAACTGTTTCCATGCTTTATTCCTGCAGATCATGGCATCAGTGCAGTTGGCATAGCTTAACGTATAAAGAAACTCCCATTAGGAGCTGTTTTAACCCTGTTACTAGTTCTTATCTTGAACGTGACCTTGAAGCTACAAGTAAATATCCTCACCTCCTAATATTTAATATAAAGATCAGCACACTAATCTTGTGTTACCAACCAAGTTTAATTATCACCTCTTGTAAGAAAGAACTAGACATAACAAGCCTATTTGTCTTCACATGAATGTGAGCTGTCTCCATTTCATTTAGGCAGGGTAATGGTCAATAAAATATGGACTAGATTCATGTCCAGATTTGGACTGAGAGTCTCCCAACCACAAGTCAAAAGCCACAGATCTTAGCATTATCTCTAGATCTCTAGAACCACCTGCTGCATTTGGTACCTTCAATGGCAAAAATTTTAGCCTCAAGCTTGTTCTGGATGTCCTTGAGAGCATCAAAGTTGTTCACGGAGAAAACATGGTCTGAGGGTGGGTAAGAGGCAATAGTGTTGAGCTCTTGCCTTGGTCTGCCTCGAGAAAAAGCTGCTCCAACCTTTAACAGCATGCCAGGGAGGAGGGTGAGGAGGCAAAGTAGAGAATGAAATGCACTGAATGTAACGATGCCACCAAACTTTGTTACTGCTTTGCTTAGAATACAAATCTGGCATATAGTAATACATATCTCAACTTTGAACTGTGTCTATTTCTTCCATGGTTCTTCTCTACTGTTGATTGCAATCCGAGCTAAGAAGAACTCTCAACTTCCACTCTCAAATACCGGTATATGGCTGGCCCCTATCCCTATGGAGAGGGAGGTCTCTCTCTTGCCCTTATCCTTCTGCAACTCCCTCCTCCACCTCTGTTTTCTTCCAGCCTCTTGTTGGTGGTTGGAAGAAACCCCATTATTTATTTAGTTAGTTAGTTAGTTAGTTAGTTAGTTAGTTAGTTAGTTCTATACCACTTTTTATTTTTATTATGGTGGCATCACAGCCAGGGATGGCCCATTCCACTTCACCATCTGGGGCAAAACAGGAATCCATAGAAATGTAGAGCTGGAAGGGACCACAAGGATCATCTAGTTCAAACCCAGCAATGCAGGGATCTTTTGCCCAATGTGGGGCTTGAACCCATGAGATTAAGCATCTCATGCTCTACCAGCTGAGCTATCACAGTTGCCACCTCCTGTCCCTCCACTTGCCCCCTGCTTCTGCTGCCATCACACCCTGGCTCTCTCCGAACTCAGTGGGAGCTGGAGCGCTCCTCAAAGCATTGCCACTCTGCTTCTGCCATTGGGGAGGGGCAGCCAATCAGCAACATGGTGTGCAGGAATGCCCCAGCTCTTGCCAAACTTGTCAGGAGCCAGGACACTCCTCATAGCTTTGCTGCTCACTTGGCTTCTCCACTTAGGGCAGGGAAGACAAGCAGCAATGCCACATGCTGGAACACCTCTCTCTTGTTGGTGAAACTAGTGGAGTGCTGCTTCTTGCATTTCTGCCACCTGAGGTGGGCATTTCACCTTCCCTCATGGGCAGGAAGGTTCTGATTACAGGCATTTAGAAGAAATACCTTTTTTAATTTTTGAGAGAGAGAAAATAAATTTCTCTCTATTTACTCTGTCCATACTGTTTCAATTCATTGCCAACTGACCAGAAGAAAATAGAGCAGCCTGCTTTTAACAGCAGCTTGATTTGCCAAAATGAAGAGATGAAGCTTTTTTCCAGAATTAAAATAGTCCATCTTGATAATAACTGTACACCATGCTGGCAGGGAGGGGGAGTTGATTTTACTTATTCCAATCTTTTAACCTGACTTCCTTGAAATGTCTTGTGGATTTGCTTCTTAGTTTTCTTACCCCAATGGCAAAACGGATGATGCCGGCATTGTTAGCCTCTGGTATCACGTCACTATACTCCAGGTTGTCTCCACTTTTCTCTCCATCTGTTATCACAATGAGAATCTTAGAGGCACCATTGCGGGATCCTTTTTCTGGGACAAAGAGCTCACGCCTGGTGGTGGGGAAGGAGTATGAAGGTGAAACGATAAACAAAACTCTTTCTCAAATACTTCATTTGAGTTCTAAAAACGAGACATACAAATCAAAGCTGAGTAAGGAAAAAAAGTGAAATGTTATAAATAAATAGCAAACCAAGTAAGTACAAATAAGTAGCAAACAAAATAAGTGCTTAAAAACTTAAGGATTTTAAATGTGTGTGGGGGGAGGAATCAACACCAATCAGGTCTTTAAAAAAGATTGGAGAATAACACAGGATAAAACTCTGGAATACAGTGTTTCAGAAATTCCATGATGTGGATTCTTCTTAAAAAGTGACTGAATGAAATATGATGTAAAGAACTGGACTGAAGCCCCTAAACCTTCCCCATAAGAGGAGGACAGTATAGATTTACAATGGTGGTTGGCAGAAGGTCATGACTCTGAGACAGAAGGACAGAGCTGGGAGATAATGGAAGGGGAGGAGGGGGAAGCAGCAGATCCAGAACAGCTGGCTGTCATGTTATCATTAGAAAGCATTTCCAACCCCACTTCTCCTAGAACTAGGAGGGCTGTGAAAGTGGAAGAGCAGAAAGCAAACAGACAAAGGGCCTCACACAACCATCATAGAAGGGCTGACGCTGCAGATGACATAGATTAAAAGGGGGGAGGAGATTACTCAGAGCCACGCTATTGATTAATTAGGGAGTACATTCCTTTCTCTCTGTGTGTAAATCCTGAATAAATTACATGGTAAGCACTCTTCTTGTTACCTGATTTTTGTTAGGGTTTTTTGTGGGGGGGGGGGTTTCGCCACCGGGGGAGGGAAAGGATTCCCTGAACCTTGACAGATGATAATTCCAGACTGAATGGAAGCACGCAGTATCTCATGCAGAAACAGATTATAACATAAAGGAGATACTGTACTTACACCACTTTCTGTATAAATGTAGCTGTGTGAGTAGCCCCATACAGTTGTCTAACTGGTCTAAGAAGTGTATTGGGATCTCGAGTGTTCTTGAACTGAAGAAAGTTGAAGTGTTCTTGATATTTGTCTGAATACTGGGCCAAGGCAAACTAAAATGGGAGTGAAAGATGTTAGATACAGCAGCTGAGTGGAAACTGAGGAAAGGATTTGGATACATGGTTGAGGGAAATAATGTACATGAAGTGTATCCATTTGGCTCTGTTTTGAGGAATGATCAGAGAGCTACAACCAAAGCTGTATAAACTCTCATCTGACACAGTATCCAATTTGAAGCAGAATCCAATTTTTGTGGGAAGAAAATCTGAAGCCTGAAACCTATATAAGTTCTGCACATTCAGAAAAGTGCAATATTAAATTGAATCTCTAGTAAACCTGGGAAGGGTTTAAAAAGTTGTTCAAGTCACAAAAAATCTGCTCAGTCAGTGGGCCACTAGAAACCCTAACAAGAATATGGGCATGTTACTGTTTACTCTACATCCAGTGCACTCACACTGCAAGTTTTCTAAGCCACATTAAATTAGCCACAATCCATGGTGATCCTGTAGTTTCCTGTCAAATACAGCGGTTTGATGCATGTCTTCCCTCAAACCAGCTTCAATTTGACTAGAAAACTGGGTACGGAGTAAGCAGTAGTGTGAACAATTGGGACACCCTTCACAGATGCGCAGAGGAGCGCATACGCACAGATGACAGCTTTGTGAATATGAGTTCTCTCTCTCTCTCTCTCTCTCTCTCTCTCTCTCTCTCTCTCTCTCTCTCTGTGTGTGTGTGTGTGTGTGGAAGGGGTGGAAAAATCAGAAAGGCCATGTGTGTTGGGTGAAGTTTCCCCCTTCTCCGATACGAGCAAAACTGTGCAAATGTGGTTTGAAATGCAATAGGGGGAAATGACTTTGCTACATTTTCAGCCACTAATGTGAACATTGCCTAAGACTCTTCTTGACTTCTCAGATTTCAACAGGCCTTTCCCACATATTTTTAAGTGCAGTCATAATGGATAGAAACCAGATTTAAATAAATAGAAGAGAGAAATGAAAACAGAACTCTAAAATTCCCAGGATATGTATACGATGTATGTGCTTCTGGATATGAGAATTTGCCCAACTCACAGTGGACCTTTGAACTGACATACACTGATATGGCATGATTTTCTGTGTTAATGATATGCATTCAAGTGATGGGCAGAGCTAGATGAAACCTTATCCAATAATAACCAGTAGTTCTGTCCTATTATTGCTCAGTTTTGGAGGGGAGTTGTGAGTTGAGAATTAAACTAGTTTTTAAAATACGTCATTCATAGTGTCCACTCTGACATAATTGGCATTTTTTGAATGTTGCCATGATTGACTGTGTGATGTTGGCAGGATAGAAATTGGAATGTGAGACTGACCAGATGGATGGATAATACTGTATTTGAAAGTGAGCTATAGGGAGCCCCTGCTGATGAAGTGTCTCAGTTCCAGCTGACAAAGCACTAAGGCAAGTTAAGCAGACATATGATTCCAGAAACACATTTGTTCTGTTGAGGCCAAGGTACCAGACCTGGAGAAGCTAAAAGAGGCATGAAAACTTCAGGGAAGTTATACAGTAGCTGTGCCCCACTCCCTTAATGATAGCTCCCCTGCTGTCAGAGAGAACGAGGGTCTTGGGGAAAAGAGAGTGTCATTTTGAGGAAGAGGGAAACATTCCCTTAGAAGGGACCCATTCCTTGTGGAACAAACAGCTATCCTCTCATCCTAAGATATTTGTCTGGGGGTGGAAGGATCCCGTAGTGGGTGATTAAATTATTAGAAACATAGATAATTGAGTGTGTGACGGGCATAGCACCACAAGGTGAATTGCCTGCCTGGCACAAAAGAGACATGTTGTCCTTTACCTAGATAGGCTGGTAGATAGGGAGGAGTCAGTGGTCATGGTGCACATTGACACCAATGACATAGGGGAAATGTGGTTGTGAGTGAAAGGACAGTTAAATGGCAAATGCAATTCAATGTAAACAAGTGTACAGTGGTGCCTGTTTGGGCAAAAAACACCTTAATTTTGCATATGCACTCATGGGGTCTGAACTGTTTGGGCAAAAACATCTTAATTTTGCATACGCACTCATGGGGTCTGAACTGTTTGGGCAAAAACATCTTAATTTTGCATACGCACTCATGGGGTCTAAACTGGCACTGACTGACCAGGAATGATACCTTGGGGTTGTAGTAGATAGCTCAATGAAAATGTTGACTCCACGTGAAGAAGATGTGAAAAAGGCAAAATCCATGCCAGAAACTGAAAAGAAAACTACCCCACACCCCAATGTTACCTGGGTGTCAGTATTTTCAAAACGCTTTATGACCTCTGATATAAATGTCTTCATTTGTGGAAACTCGTGGCGCTTGATGCTTCCTGAACCATCTATCAGAAGAACTATGTCAGAGAGCTGTTTTGGACATTCTAGGAGAGGAAACACCAGTTAAATGGCAGGGAGGCCAGATTGAGGCATGTAAAAGACAGGCACAAAATCAAGAAACTCACATAACACTTGTGTCATCATGCTATACAATCACATTTTTTTTTTTTTTTTAGGTGGGGTTACCTCTGGCTACTAGTGCTTGTAGTGGGAAGGCCTGCTGATATTTCCAAGCTAGTCAACATGTTCAGCTGACCCAATCTTTTTTTTTTTTAGGTGGTATTTAATGCTAGTTCTACTTGGTGTAGACCCATTGAAGTTAATGGACATGACTAACCTAGATTCATTAAGTTCAGGATTTATTTGAATACCATCCAAAGTCTGACCAAAGGGTTGCCACCTTCTTCTTTTTTTAACCAAAGATGTGGTCCTGTGTGGTGATAAGCAGTAATTTAACAGGCAAATCTTCCCCATCACTGCACTCCCATGCTTGGAAAAGCATATCTAGCTGAGTTTCTACATGTTAAAAGTAGAAAACCACTGCCAGAAAACCTGTGATCAACATTCACCCATACACATAACTACTACAACTGATACATGGGACCTCCATATATCCTGTTCCCCATCTCTGTTTCCTCCCCCATCCTCTAGACATTCAGGCCAGTGAGTTGTTTAACCTTGGTATCACTAGTCCTTCTCTTGCCATTCAATCAGTGGTATCTAACTTTGATATTTGCTCATTCCTTCCTTGCATTTCAATCTCACCTGTTTGGTTCTTAGGAAAGTTTTGTATCTTCCTCAAATTTTCATCCAGGTGAAAGCAATAGCCCTTGAGGTATATGTTTTCCCCACAGGTCTGATGGACTGTGGGACCACACACCTGCAGAACCAAGAGAGTGGTCAGTAATGGTGAGGAGATGGTTAGGATAAGTTTGTTTGTTTGTTTGTTTGTTTGTTTGTTTGTTTGTTTGTTTGTTTATAGAGATGGAGTTCAAACCTGTGCAGATACCATACTACTAGACTTGAAAATCTTGTACAGTTGTGCTCAGATGTGTGGACACTAAGCTGGCAACTAGTTAACTCAGCTAGGATAAAAAGGCATTCTAGACATGCTCAAAGGCAAGCCCTTCTTAAATTAAACCCTGGCATTAGATGACGTTCTGAGGGGGAAGCTGAACCCAAGCCCTGGCATAGTGAGACAGCAAGGCATGATGAGAAAATGTCAGTTGGAGGGGAGAGGGTTACGCTATGGGGCAGACAAGGCAGACCTTTGAAAGAAAATTCCAAACCCAGTTATCTTGATGTAGTGATCTGTTGAGCATGTTCCTCACAGCACCATTTCACTGTCACTATAGTCAAAGGTTTTTCACCTTGCTGCTACCTTACTTTCCACAGGTCATCAGGTTGTCATGGCTACAGTAGGTCTAAAGTGATATTGGTTTTTTTGCAACTTCCTAAGAAAATTAAGGAATTATTTAGGGAACTTAAGGTTGGATGTAGGGCTGTGAAATAACTGAGAGGGTTCCCTCGCTCACTTAAAAAAATATAAGAAGAGGCTTTCTGGATCAGGCCAATGGCCCATCTAGTGCAGCATTTTGTTCTCACAGTGACCAACTAGATGCCTGTGGGAAGCCTGAAAAAAGCACCTGAACAGCAATGCTCCCCACTTGTGAATGTGATATCCAGCAACTGGTATTCATATTATGAGTCCATGATATACCTGCAAGTAGGGTAGTACAGAATTAAGAAGCGGTGTTTCAGAAAGAAAGAGAGAAAGAGAAAGAGAAAGAGAAAGAGAAAGAAATAATATTCTGAGGCAAATCTTGACACCTTGTAGTGTTATGAAGTTGCAGGCCTTTTATTAGCAGCAGCTGTTTTTGACATTATTATTATTATTATTATTATTATTATTATTATTATTATTATTGCTTAGTGGCATATCTGAAAGTTTAGTCGGTTGGGGAGTTGAAGGGAAGACAGACCAGAGAAAAGCTATGGGGAATACTAAGGCCTGGAGGTGTCCACCCAGTGTATTATCAATACTTTTCTAGGGAAGATCAGGGTAAGGGAGGTGATGACTGAGTTGGTCTATGAAGCTGCCCGGCATAAAAGTCTTATCAGAGGAAGGTGACACAAGTGGTTTTTTAAAAAAAAGTTTGCTAAACTGTCCAAACAGCCCAGAGTACAACCAGAGGAGCTTTGGGGTACAAATTGTCCCCAGTAGCTGCACTGGGTTGTAGAAGTCTTTGTCTGTGGTGCTTTTTGGAAATTGACCTGAGGTAAAAGAGTCTTTGGTAAATGTCAACAAGCACCTTTAAGTCCCTATTATTTTATGCCCATAGTATCCCTTTAATAAACCAATAATATTTGTTAAAAGATCATCCTGTCTCTAGTGCTTAAGCTTACCCTCCCAGTTACGAGGAGGCTATTGAAGGGAAAATTAAAGAAGCACAGATACCTAAACTTGTGTTTATACAGGTACTTCTGAAGGAATCTGTATGCCTGACATGGACTTTGCTGCTTACCAGCAACTGGGAGTCTTGGACAGAGACAGTCATACCGAGAGACATGTTCACAGCATCAGTGGGTCCTGAAAGAAGGAGAAATGTGTACTAAGGTGATAAGGCTAACAGAAGATTGCCATTATCAATGCAAGAACACTTGTTTATAATTAATATAACATTTATGTTACATCATAGGCTGAAACTCTATGCAAATTTACTTGCATTGTTTTAGTTTTAAACAAATAAATGTTTGACTGAATACTTGGGAGTAAAGTGCTTTGAGTACTGTAAATAAATATGCATAGGCTTGGCTTGTTTTCTCTCCAAAGGGCTTGGCAAACATATTTCAATAATCTTTATGCCACAGCGCAAGAGTGTTAAGTAGAAATATATTTCAGACTCATGGAGAAGGCAGACAATTGTTGTCGAAGAAACCTGCCAATAGCTTTTTCTAAAAAAAATGAATGCACCAACAGATGTTATTTCATTAGCCAGCAATTCCTATGAAGTAGTTATAGCCAACTGTTAATCCCTCAGTTTCTAAATCTTTATTTTCTTTCTTTCTCCCTCTGCTCTGGCTTCTCTTCCCTTACAATCTCTAACTAGCCTCACAGCCTCTAATTGCCCCTCCCCACTTCAAATTCTAATTGACACTTAACGGATTTTAACTGCCTTGGAATGTTCCTGTCAATCAAAAGCAGCTCCATATGCCAACGTTCTCACAGGGCTCCCCAAGCCCTGAGGCTGAATGCAGCCCTATAAACCGCTCTGTCTCAACTTTGGGACTGTCCCCAGGCCACACCCCTCATCTGTCCTGCTCAGGGCCTTGCCTGGGTGGTTTTGCCTGTCTGGAATGTGTTCTTGAACTTTCACAATCCCCCTTGTACATTGTAGACTCTCATTAGTGCGTCTCTAAAAGCATACCTCAGCATCTCTCTGACACACAAAAAGGATGAAACAGGGGCACTCTTTTACTATGGGGAGGTACCACAAAACCTAAGTTCCTGGACAACTGGGGATGTTGAAAGGTATGCATCTTAGGAATTCTGACTTCTCCTGACATCCTGACTTTAAACAGTGGTCAAATTAGACAATACTGTAATGCCTGAAAACATTCCCATTACAGTACTTTTTTAAAAATTGCTTTTTAAAAATAGCAGCTGTGGGGGACCTCTAACCAGATACAGACTGCAATGTAAAGGGAGGTTTTAACCTCCTCTTCAAATGCCATTGCCTGAATGCAAAGCTTTACTCCAAATTTTCTTCAGTCTGTTTCTTGCACCTGGTAGTGCCATTAGATATAAGTAGAGGCTGCAGATGCACCATACATTTTTAAAGCACTTCCCACCAAGAATCCTGGGAGCTGTTTTTACTCCCCACAGAGCCACAGTTCCCAGCACATTTAACAAACTACAGTTCCAAGGATTCTTGGTGGGGTGTGTGTGTGTGTGTGTGTGTGTGTGTGTGTGTGTGCTTTAAATATGTGGTGTGTACGCAGCCTTAGACTCTGGACTTGGTAGTCTTGTTGGAAAGGCTCCAGAATCACTGCGGTAAGCTAAGGTTACCAGATTTTTTTCAATGAATCCGGGGACACTTTTCAACTTCAATGGATTTTGTACGGGGACTGATCTTTAAATCTGGGGACTGTCCCAAGGAAACAGGGACATCTGGTAACCTTATGGTAAGCTAAATGTTTCAGGGCCCTCCAGCTCATTCTCCAGAGTGGGATTCTGCTCCATACCCCTCCCCTGATGGCATCAACCATTTGCTCTTATATCAGGGGCAAATAGCAGCTTCTGGGGGGTGGGGGTGCAGTTGGAGGTTTTTGTTGGGGGGGAGCACAGAAGGAAAGGATTGACCACCCATGCACCAAGATCAAGATCCGGGTCATGCACTCTCTGGCTGCTGTTTTATTAACAAAAATTGTGAAAGATACAGAAATGTGATCACACACTGAATGCATTGTTTAAGTTTGGCCCTTTTGGATTCAACAGAATTCTCAGAGCCAATTTCTGTTCTTGCTCAATGGGCAGTGTGGTTGCCAAATCACAGAAGAGAGGCATGCAGCATTGGGTGTTTACTCCAGACTTAAGCCACAAGTCTTGGCTCCCAATTCTTTTCTTCTGTTGCAACTCCACAGGAACACAGACTCCACCCAGTGACATACTCACTTTGCACAAGGACCTCCTGGCAACTGCCTGATTTACTTGGCCCCAGCTGGCATTTGTAGAGTTTGCCCGTTTCATTCACTTTCCCCTTCTGGAGTGGGGCACCAACCAACAGCCTGTGGGAGCACAAACACATGGAGACAATTCAGGGCTGTCTCTTCTGCCACTCCTGGGGACTGAATGATGAGACAGACAGCTCTCCAAGGACCCAGAGAACCAGCAGTTGCATACCCTCCATTTCTTCCGCTTCCGAACTGCGCTACGCTCTGCCCAAAGCCCAGTGCTGCTTCCTGGAAGACGGTTGGCTGTTCGGTATCCAAACTGAATCCATGGCATGGCGTCAGCACTGCAGGGGATGATCAAAGAACTTCCTCAAGCTTTTATATATATATATATATACAGCAAGAGGGAATTTATTTGTTTTAATTATTTATTAAATTGGTATACTGCCCTCCAACTGAAGATCACAGGGCAGTTTACAACATTAAAATAGAAAAGAAAAACACAAAATGTACAATAAAAATGAAAGCAGAAGGAAGCCAGTTTAAAAGGACATCCCACAAACCCATTTAAAAGGACATCAAGGCTTATAAGAGACCTAATATGTCTGCAAGATGGTTAAGATATGTAGATATATTGCAGCAAGAAGGTGAATCGTTTAAACTGAAAAGTTATGATCAAGTGAAAGGCGAGGTCACCGACTGGCTGCAATATCATCAAATTTACGAGATTTTTAAAGCAGACAAGAAAATTGGTTTTCAAGTTGAAAAATCAAAACTGGAAACAGAATTAATTGAACCGAACTCTAAAAACCTTTCCAGAATGTATAACTTGTTGCTAGAGTGGCATACAAAAGATGAAATGGTCAAATCAACAATGATAGACTGGGCGAAAGATGTGGGCCATAATATTATGTTGGAGGACTGGGAGAAATTGTGGAAGGAAGGTATCAAATTTACAGCTTGTAACAATCTAAGAGAAAACATTATGAAAATGCTTTATAGATGGTATCTAACACCAGTTAAGATTGCTAAGATGAATCCGTCAATGTCTAATATGTGTTGGAAATGTAAAACAGTGGAAGGTACCTTTATGTGGTGGTCATGCCCAAGGGTTAAGGCCTTCTGGGATAAGATTTACAATGAACTTAAGAAGGTAATGAAAATTACCTTTAGTAAGAAACCAGAGGCATTCCTTCTGAGCATGACCAATGAACAGATACCCAGTCAGGATAGAGTATTTTTTATGTATGCCACAACAGCTGCTAGAATTTTATTGGCAAGAAACTGGAAAGGTGAAGAGACCCCAACAGTGGAAGAATGGCAGATGAAGTTAATGGACTTTATGGAACTTGCCGAACTGACCGCGAGAATCCGAGACCAGAGGGAGGAGAAGGTGTTGAAGGATTGGAAGAAATTTAAGGACTATTTAGTTAATTGTGTAAAATTGAATATTTGAGCAGAACTAGCTGCTGAATAAGGCTTTAGCTAGGCAATATTAGATTAAATTGTTGGTAAGAATTTTTACAGTATATGTTATAAGTGTTTAAGAATGTCTTGAGATACTGAAGCTAGGTTATGAATTATGTATATGTAGAGGAATCTAAAGATAAATACGAGTTATGGTTAATGTTTATGGAAAAAGATATATAGCTACCTAAAGTATATATGGATTATCAATGCAGTGGAGGGAGTGGGGGAAGTCCCCTATGTTGAGAAGAAAGAATAAGAACGAGATAAAGATTGGTGTTTTGATAGGTATGTATGTGTTTTTCTTATGTTTGTTGTGTTATTGTTTGGTTTGATTGATGTGTTTTTTGCTTATTATAGTTTTATTGTATTTGTGTATGCTGTGTTCTTTTATATGTACATGGAAAAATAATAAAATCTTATAAAAAATAAATAAATAAATAAAAGGACATCAAATTTTAATCACCCAAAGGCCTAGCGTCACATTCTGAGCATTTGTAAAGTCTCTCTTCAATGTGCATTCTTTTACATTTAATACGATTGAATGGAGAAGTAAAGCCCTTGTTGCACTCTGAGCATTTTTATCTCCTCTCCATTTCATAGGTTCTCTGGTGTGCGATAAGACCTGGCAGAGAAGGATACCTCCTATCACAGTCTGAGCCTCTCCCCTGGTGTGCTTGAAAGCTGGTGCTGTAATTGAAGTTCTGCCCACATTCTGAGCATTTACTGCATAAGGCCTCTTTCCAGGGTAGGGGAGACCCCAAAGAGGCCAAAATAGTTTGGCAACTGCTGGGCTAGATCAACCAGCTAAATCTTAGAGCAGGAGTAGCCAACATATTGCTCTCCAGGTATTGTTGGATATCCTACTCCTCATCAGCCCCCCAACCAATAGTCAGCAGTGATAGCAGTGATAGGAGTGGTAGTTCAACATCTGGAGGGCATTGCATTGGCTACTCCTGTCCTAGATGATTATCAAACTTTGGGTCTGGCAACCCATAGTTGAGGGTGATCAAGAGACACCTGTAAGGAGGTGTCTTGAATTCTAGTGGGCTGGCCATGATCTGCTGCTGCTGCTAGTTGGCAAATGGCATCTGAGGGTCTCCTCTGAACTGGGATTTTGTTAGGAGCAGCTGTAAGGAGAAACCACTTGCTCACTCTAGGTCTTTGAGTCAGTGCCTAGAGCAGTAGTGTTATGTACTGAGTTGAATAGGATCCAAACTGCAGCAGTCTGATTGGTCCTAGAACAATAGGATTGAGATTGCAGCAGTCTGACTAGTCCCAGAACAATAGGATTGAGATTGCAGCAGTCTGACTGGTCCCAGAACAATAGGATTGAGATTGCAGCAGTCTGATTGGTCTGCAGGAGCCACCCAATCCAGCTCCAGGTGGAAGTGAATCCACACTCCGATTGGCATACAGGAGTATCCCGGAATTAGCCAATCACGTGGGGCCCATTGTGTAAATAGTGTATATAAAGCAGCTGTGGCCAACTTCCAAGAGATTGTGATCTACTCACAGAGTTAAAAACTGGCAGTGATCTACCCCCTTTGGGGGGGTCCTGGTCAAAGTTTTTGAGTTTTTTTTAGGACGGAAAGTCCTGTTTTGGGGGGTTCACATAAAAGTTTTTGAGCTTCTTTAGGGAGGAGGAAAGCGACATTGAGCTTTTTTAAGGAAGGAAAGCCCTGTTTTTGGTGGTTCAGGTCATTTTAGGGGTGCAGGGCAAATATGCAGAGGTTTTTTTAGGGGAGCCAAAGTTTTTTTAGCTTCTTTGGGGGGAGCCACTGATCTACTGGTGATCTACCACAGATGTCCAGTGATCTACCGGTAGATCACGATCTACCTGTTGGACATGCCTGATATAAAGCAAATGTTTTGGGGGAACTGCATTCCTCACTACTATGAGCTGAATAAAGAGCATGAAATTCACACTTGACTCCGAGTATATTTCACGTAGGCAAGGCATGTTGTCAGGCAAGAGGGTGTGAGCGTAAGATTGGAAAAATGAGAAATGGAGAGAGAGCAACAATGACGTATTTGTTCATTCCAAGCATAACATATTTTTCTCTGATAGTGGAGCCTGATCTTGAGGAAGATACTGTGCCTTTAACAATGCATGACAGGTAAATCCAACAGGTGTTCCTTTACCCACCCCCCCAGCACAATGGAGATGCGGTGATGAGAAGGGAAAATCTAGGCCTGTTGAACTTCTGTCCATTATTACACTGTTCAAATCACAGAGGCTCTAATCAGAAAAGGGGAGGTGCCCCATGAGGTTTACATCAGAATTTCTGGCGACTATGTGTATGTGAAGGAGGGCATGAGACAGCAATGAATGGCTGATGTAGGGGGAAAAAATAGGATGCTGAAAGCATAATTATTCAGAATGCAGTTCAGGAAGTAACCATCTGGTTATCTCTGCCAGACCAACTGGGCTTTGTGACCTTTGAATTTGTTTATGCTGGGTCACATTGCAAACCCATGCAGCTAGTACTTGCAACACATTTTCTTAATGCTATGGCCTCAGACATAGGCCCTCCTGGGAAACAAATAGAGAAGAGATATCCTTGGTGACAGGAAGTTGGGGGAGTTGAGGGAGGAAATGACTAAGTTGCATGGTTCTGGCCGAAGAAGTCTGATGACCGAGGGATAGATATACATATATGTAAGCTACGGTTCCCAGGATTCTTTGGGGGAAGCTATGCTGCCTTGAGGCAACTGCCTCAGTCCGGCTCACAGGCACGCCAGTTCTGATTGGTGAGCAGGTCAAATGCACTTGTATAATATTTTAGTTTATTGCGCCAAGCTCCTGTTAGGGATAGACTGTGAAGTTTGGTTCTCTCAGTTGCTAACTTTTCCACTTTCAAATTCAGCCCTCCAAATTCAGCCCTCCAAATTTCTGTAGCAGTTGTTGTTGTTGTTGTTGTTGTTGTTGTTCTTCTTCTTCTTCTTCTTCTTCTTCTTCTTCTTCTTCTTCTTCTTCTTCTTCTTCTTCTTCTTCTTCTCAACCATTAATTGCACAATCCAAAACACACATTACAAATAATACCTTAGGGTTACTATATTTCAAAAAGTGAAAATCCAGACCCAAAAGTTGTTGAGCTTTTTTTTGGGGGGGGGGGGTGATGGCAGAAATTCCAGACATATGCCAGCCCTATATACATACTTTGTCTAAATATTGAGTATAAAATACACCCTCTATCATACACTATTTTTCTATCCTTCCCGCTTGTCCGTTTAATACCTTATTCCTGATAATAGATATTGTTGACTATTCTTCCATTGGCCTGTTACATCTTTCCTGCAAGCTATACCATTGAACTTCATTTATGGGATGCTCTCCTCAGGGAAGCTCACCTGTCACCTTCTTTACATATCTTTAGACATAAACAGTCCTCTTCTCCCAGGCCTTTTAAACTGTGTGTGAGAGTACCAGTATATTGCTTCTGTTAGCTACTATGCTGTGTATTTTTATATTATAAACTGCCCTGTGATACTCAGATGAAGGGTGGTATAGAAATCTAATTAGAAATAAATAAATAAATAAATAAATAACATTAACCATGCCAATCCTGCAGAGTCATAATAAAAACTTATCTCAGGAATTCCCAGCTTACCTTAGTTCTTATTCACATTAGCAACTTTCCTAGATACTCTTGGAAATAAATTCATTTTATTATATCCTTACCAATGAGGAATGGTTTGCCTCATCCCAATTCATTAGATCTTTTTGTTCTTGTTTCTGCAGAGGATGGTGATTCATCTCATAAAGATCTTGCCATTTTGAAGTGATAGTTAATCCTAGGTATCTCACGCTTTCCCTAGGAAAGACCCTAGGAAAGACTCCCTAGGAAAGACTCCCTAGGAAAGACTCCCTAGGAAAGACCCTGATGTTGGGAAAGATGGAGGGCACAAGGAGAAGGGGACGACAGAGGATGAGATGGTCGGACAGTGTTCTCGAAGCTACTAACATGAGTTTGGCCAAACTGCGAGAGGCAGTGAAGGATAGGCGTGCCTGGCGTGCTCTGGTCCATGGGGTCACGAAGAGTCAGACACGACTGAACGACTGAACAACAACAACAATCTCACACTTTCACAAATGTTCTAACTGTTGATCCATTTATCTTCTTTGACCAACCCAATATCAACATTTAAGGAGAATAATTTACTTTTGGCTAAATTAACTGTATACCTGAAATGTTATTTAATTTTATTGCAAGAATTCTCAATTTATCTGAAATATTACCATATTACCTGTGTATAGGGTTGCCATACGTCCAGAGCTGAAGTAGCACCCAGAATTTTTGGATATCATCAAAAAGCACAACTTTTCCCCAAAAACCTTTGTGCCTGGATTTTTACTTCTTGAAATATGGCAACCCTACCTGTGCATAAACTTATTTTATATTTGGTGTGACATATCATGTATCCTTTTGTTTTTGCCTGATATCCCTGGCTAACATTTCTAAAGTTATTATAAACAGCACATCTGTTATAATGAGGAGCTTTGACCATTAATAATTAGTTTTGATACTGGAGCATTATAGATAATTTATATCCATTTACATAATTCAGATTCAAAATCATATTTGATCATACATTCTTTCAGAGAGGGTCTTTCTAGCCTGTCAAATGCTTTTTCTGAATCTAAAAATACACATATTGTTGATATATTCCCAAGTATAATGCATTTTTAATATCATTTTCACTAATATATTCGTTTTGTATACATATATTCCCCTAATGCATGCATTTTTGTAAACAGTGGTTGCAGAATTGCATCACACAATTGTATTTCAAAGGATAGCTGCATTTGGGGAAGTGCAAATTAGATAGTTTCTCATTAAAATGCAAACAAAATTAAACCCGCTTCCCAAACCCTAGCTTCCCCAAGCCCACCACTGTACCAGCTGAAAGGCTGGTGAAGACAATTTCATGATATATGGATATAAGAGCTAAATGGAACCTCCATTTTCAAAGGCATTTCACATGCAACCATTTTTATGGACATGACTGCATGGCATTGAACTGACTGGTTCCGCCTCTGACTTCCATGTTTCCATTGGAAGGTCAGAACAGCTTCTATATGTATAAGGGTCTCATAGGATTTATAAATCTGTCAACTTCAGTTTCTCATTTTTCCATCCTTCCAACTTCACATCACTTCAGTTGTTTCTTTTTCTAAAGCCTCCACAAAAATCAACCAGCATTTTAAAGTGGATTTCCCTCAATATAATTATTTTTGTATGCAGTTTTTGCCTAATATACACATTTTTGCAAGTCATTTCCCCCACAAGTTTGCAAATTGTTTGGGGAAGTGTGAATTAGGCAAGTCCACTTTTAAATATGAACTAAACAGAATTCCCCCTCACATTTCTAGGGTATCAGCATGTAATAAGAGCCCCTGAATTCTGGAGGGTTCCCTTCCCAGCCACACAAATGAAGTTTACCTGCATACAGTACATGTCCTAGTGGGTGGGACCAGTAAAACAAGCCTGTTTTCCTCTTCACAGATTAACAGTAACAGATATGTTTGTGAGAACCCAGTTAATATATCTTTAGGAAGGTCTGGTACAAGAAAATTGGGGGTGTTGAGCTATTATTATTATTATTATTTAATTAATTATCTGCATTTTAGAGAACTGTTTGAATTTCAATACTTGGATGTTACCAAACTTCATTACACGGGTCTTTTCAGATATTGGAGGAAATGTGAGAACACTAACAATTTAATAAATAAAAGCTACCACAATGCTAGAATTAGAAGGGAAGCCCCTTTTATATGACCTGTGTTATTTCCTACAGCAGTAACAAACCAACTGTAACCATAGTAGCAAACATCCCCAATGATTAAACAACCCAGCTTTAGCAGATTAATCTGCTGGCTGAAGCTAGCAGATCCAATTCTGTAGTTTTAAAAAAGTGTCCACCGCAA